>NC_056742.1:87294471-87353901 GCF_019279795.1 Protopterus annectens
ATAATAGGCACACCTCTGGTCATCAAGTGGATATGCCCACAATTGAGAGCTATGCAGACAGACTGCATTCCAAGTTAAACTAGTATGTACACACAAACATTGTAACACTGGTGCTATACAATGCATGCAACAACACTACTAACACTCTGTCTGTAGTTCTGGAACCTCCTACAAATATGTAGCTGGCCTGAGTGTGCAGGTTCTCTTGTAAGAGGTATAGCTACCTGCTGTCTGTAACACTGCTGCCCACACACAGGAAGGATGTCCACCATACAGGAAAGGTAAAGGAACCATGCCCAAATGATGTAGGGATTTATAGTAGTTGGTTGCCATGACAGTGGTAACTGGAAGTACTACACAGCATGCTGCATACAGGTAGCAAGTGGAGGACACTGACTGATGCAGAGGCCATCACCTGATCATGTGCATCACCTACAAAATCCATGCTGCAATCTATTCAAAGCAGCTCAATCCATTTACTGGAGGGAGACAGAGAGAGAGAGAGAGAGAGAGAGACTGAAAGGCAAAAACAAACACAAGGAAAAAAAAAACATCCAGCAAACTATCCAGAAGAGACATCATTCCCAGAACAGGTATGTAAAGTATATATGCATGTAATGGACTGTAGTACTTGGTCCATAATAATGGGATAGATGATGTATATGTGCCATCAGGTGTTGTTGTTGTAATGATGTTCAGCTGAGCAACTGCCAAATAGGGTCTGTCCCTATGGGTAGTGGGCCATACCCATCAACTGTGCAGAGCAGCACTGAGTGATTAAATGTAAGCCATCATTGTGTGTGTTGCGTAATGGTAAGTATGTATATTACTGTGGCCAATAGCTGGTGGTAGAATTAATGCCATAATGATGGACAAGTGGGTTCCACAGCCCACCTCTTGCAGGATACTCAGGTGAACCTGTATTGTAGCATGCAGGAATGCCATAGGTGTGTAATAAGGTTACCTGCAATCTGGACCTACATATACCTCGATAATGTCAGGCTGTGTCCATATGTGGCACCTGTCTGTGTTGTAGCAAGGCAGAATAGTGCAGCTGTGCAGGAAGCTGTTGTGAGATTGTGGACCTGATGTCTGAATGTACCCCATATATAGGTATGCATATGTGTACACACACACACACACACACACACACACACATATATATATATATATATATATATATATATATATATATATATATATATATATGGATTCCTATTACAAGAACGAATGTTCACAACTTCGAACTTGTAAGAGGAAACCTCACTTACGCTAAAGTTCACTTTAACGAGAGTGAACTTCCACGAAAGTGCACTTCACTGAAAGTACCGCAGCACAGTGGAGGACATCAAAAAACAAGCTATGTCCTCCACTTCCTCCACTATGGTGTGATGCTATCCCCTTACCCTAACCCATGCCCTAACCCTAAGGTTCATGACTATCGCACCATAGTGGAGGACATTGCTATGTCCTTCACTGCTCTGCAGTCATCACGGACCTTAGGGATAGGGCACGGATCATGGCAAGGGGATAGCCTGTAGGGCTATCCCCTTACCATGACCCGTGCCCTAACCCTAAGGTCCGTGAGTACTGCACAGAAGTTCATTACAATACCCGTTTGTTGTACTGAACTTCACGTAAGTGCACTTTTGCTGCAGTGTGCATTCCATACACTATTTTGAAGTTGCGAACCTTTGATCTAGTGTATGGAATCCATATATATATATATATATATATATATATATATATATATATATATATATATATATATATACATGTATGTCCACAAATATACAGATACCCATATGTAGACATATATATAAACACATATTTACAACCTCATATATATCTACACATATATAGCTATACACCTATATGTACATGTCTACATATATACAAACTCACACACAAACATATATGTATGTAAATATATGTCCTCTATATTACCACCACAGTGCTGCATGCTATGTGTGAGGGAACAGCACACATAGCAATACACACAGATATCTACAGCTGTCAGTGTGTGCAACATGGATGGGTATGTCACATGTGAACCCCTTGTTGGGACCACATTGCCCTTGTCTGTGAAGTATGGAATGGGAATATGGGGAAGTATGGCAGGTATAGTTGTGGAGGTGGTCAGTGTTGGTAGATATAGAGGACAGCCTACAGGGGTGGTATGTGACACATGTGGTGGGCAAACATCCTGGATGATGTGAGTGGTCTGCGATGTGGATGCCCCATGGGCCCCAATATGGACACAATGGGAACATGCTTCCCACCCACTGCTACTCACAACAGCAGTCCATGTCTCGAAGGTACCTGACCTGGATGCTGAGCACGAGGAGCATGTGGACCCAGTGAATGTTTACTGGGTGCCTCAAGGTGATGTAGCACATCTCACATATGTCTGTGAAGCCCGTTATTGAACAGATCCTGGACCTGACCTCAGGGACAAGATCATGTCTGTGTGTGCCCCTGGGGGGGGGACAACATCCCCTGAGTTGGTTCCACCTGAAGGTATTGCTGGACCAGTACATGAGGAGGCCCCAGGGTGGGTCCCACATGTGATGTGGCCTGGTAACATGGGCAGATGAGTTTGGAGAGGTGGTTCTGCTGGCCAATAGTACATAAACCTGCTATTGTGTCACTGTTATAGAACATATGTGAGTAGTAATAGTCTACGCAATCCTGGAACATGTCCAACAGCATGCATAGATATCTCCAATAACACAGAATGTCAGATGTGCAACAACCACATAGCAAGCATACCACAGGCATATATGGAACCATAGTGGCCCTGACAATGCCATGCAAGTGAATAGTCTGTAACAGGTGAGCAAGGATAGTGCCCACACAATGAACATGGCTACAAATGCATTGCACAAAGTGTGGTACAATACAATATCTTCCCCTCTGGTAGGTAAGCTGTAGCCATACCTATTGAGTTGTGTGTATAGTTTGTTGTTACTGATATGGTGGATGGTGACAGTGATGTGTATTAAGAACTGTGGTAACCTTGCAGCATGACTTGCTCACACCTGTGTCCATCTTTATGTCTTTCAGGCAAGATGTCACATGGAAGGCTTCTGGCTTACTCACCTGCTGAGAATGACATTGTGGTAAACCACCTAATCCAGCACAACCCTGTCTTGTTTGGCTGGGCCACCCATGATCAGCAGGAGTGGACCGCCCTGTGGAATGACCTGGTCCACAGGGTCAATGATGTCAGACTGCACAACCGCAGTTATGAGTAGGTCCGGCATCATTGTTCTGACCTGTTTCATAATGCCAGCCAGTGTGCTGCTGCAGTCCAGGGGGATCATCTCACAACAGGTGGGGGGCATGCCATCCATCCCCCCAACACGTGTGGAGGAGCTCATGGCCAGCCTCATGGCACCTGCCCGTCCACATAGCCAACTGCAGGACACCATTGTGGAGGTGAGTGCTACCCACACACTGGCTGAGGACCGTGCAGGCAAGGCCATAAGGCACATCATTTGACCATTGTTGCATATAGATCCACATCTGTACAGGTAGATCATAGATATCAGACATGTCATAGATATAGTTTGTTGCTGCATAGTAGTGATAATCAGATGTGCATATGTGGTATTATTGTAGACATGTACTGTTGATGTATTGTAATGCTGCACCCACCCTGTAGCAATGCCACAGGTGTGGCTACTGACTTTGCATCTCTCACCCTCTTATGTAGGTCCCTCCAATATACCACCAAGGCAGCTGCCTGTAGCTGGTGAGTATGGCTTATGTTGATGCTTGCCAATACACTGGGCATGTAATGGCTATGGTATATTCTATGCAAACATCTAACACACCTACACAGAATGTATGCTGTACTTGTGCACATATTGTTGCTGTTAAATGCACGGCATCATAGTGGTGACCATGATGGGGTATTGGAAGGGTATGTCAGACACCTGCAAGATAACTAACTTTCCTGTCATTGTGGAATGTGTCCACAGGGAGTAACAAAATGGTGGGAGACATGGCCTACAGTAGGGACATGTTTGAAGCATCACCCGTATACAGTGCAACACCAGTGTATATACCTGTAGGACAATAGCAACTGTTGTAGAGATACACTATGGCATAACGTATTACTGTGGTCCACATTATCAGCTGGGACTAGGCTGTAACATGTAGTGTTCAGTGTATGGGACACGGTAAACTGACATACATGTAGGCTTTATTCGTCAAGCATCTGCATAAAGGCTAAAGGTGGGAGGGGGTGTCAGCATGACACACCAGTGCACTGCAGCAGGGATCCTAAGGATGCTATGAATGGCTGTATCTGCACATAGTCAGGTTTAGGAACCGTGGCAGATGTAACCCTATCCCCACAGCAATAGTGATGACAGTGTGTGAACACCAAGGGATGTGCAAATGAGTAGACCTTGCAATCATGCAGATTAGGGGGACATGTGTAGGGCAGACTGAACATACACTGGCAAATGCAGATGGCCCATGCTAGTATACCCTGCCGAGAGTAGTGACTGCTGTAGTACATATAACAATAGGTGCAACAAAGTGTCATGATAAGGGTGTGCACACATATGCCCACACGGAGTGTATCCACCCCGGTCAGCATCCTCACACCTAACACATTCCGTAGACACTGCATGTGAAAGTACAGGACATATGTCACATATTGGGCTCATGTAATGTTAATATAAGCAATGATGTGGTCCCATGGCAGATCAAGAAAGGGTGCATCATATCAATAAAGATCTGTACTCTCCCCATAACCATGGTATGCTCTGATGGCTGTCAGTGTAATAGTATTGGATTAGTCATACATGATCCGCTGATGTTGAGAGCTGTAAATCAGACAGCAGGCATTCACAAATGACATCTGTCCACATATCATCCTAGGTGTGTGTTGCTGAAAAACATAGGGGCTGTGAGCATTAAAGCTGACATAACGGACACAGTACTACACATTCAGCAATGGGTTGTACACCTGTGAGGTGTGGTGCACAGTACATGGCAGTGTACAAAACAGGTGCACAACAATACTGTGTACATGGGTGCAGTGGTATCCAGGGGAAAGGCATCACCTAGTAACACAGCACATGCATCACACACATGTATACTGTTGCTAGCATGGATTGACTATAGTTGCACTGCATGCTGTTGTGTACCATATGTTATGCATGTTGACAGATGGGTAATAGGAGGACTGTGTGCACTATCATTGTGCAACCTCACCTGTATATGTGTGTGTGTGTGTGTGTGTGTGTGTGTGTGTGTGTGTGTGTGTGTGTGTGTGTGTGTGTGTGTGTGTGCATCCTGGTGGGTGGTTAGTTTGTCTGTAAGGTCACTCTGGTGAAGTGGAGGGAGGTTGATACATGTAGGATGTGTGTGTGCATGTGTGTTTTGTGGTTGTCCATGTATGCACATGTGTGATTGTCAGGTTGTTCATACAGCAGTACCTCCCTTTGGGATCATGCAGTACATGGACATGGACTGCCACATGATACACCAGGAATACTTGTCATGTATGTAATCACAGGACAGCTGATAGTATAATAAGGTCTGTAGCATGGAGCAGGCATTGAGAGGGAAGGTAGACACCAGGTATACCCTTAATATCGCATTCAGCAGAGAGGTGACTGACAATCCATGTATGCAGCACTACAGATGCATTGGGGAATTACTAGTCAACACCAGAGAGTGTATCCATATATTACAGTTGTCACATAATAGGCTGATTGAGCAGCATATCTGCAATGTACTGAGCAATACATGCACATGACACTCCAGTACATGATATTATGGAGTGAAGATAGTAGCCCCCACATATAGGGGCCATGCTCATGATGTCCAGACATACACAGGGTGAACACTGAATGACAGCAGTGAGGCCATGTAAAACCACTCCACTCAGATCAGGCAGGTAATGGAGTAACAGGTCCTGTGTTGTGATCACTTGTCTAGGCATTTAGAGTACTGCTACATTGATGAGTGGTATCAATGAGTGTATGTTACCAAGTGTGATGCAGGATGGGGAATGCATGGGAATATACGTGGGGCTGTCTGTAAAGTCATGGACAGGTAGGTATTTAGGTGGTGTGAGTGTGTGTGTGTGCGTGTGTGCGTGTGTGCGTGTGTGTGTGTGTGTGTGTGTATGTGCGTACTGTTATGCAATGCTGTACAGGTCTTAAAGTGCTTTTATTGTTTTCCCACACAGGTGGCAAGGTGGGTCAGGGTTCCGCCTGCATGCAATCTGATGTTGGTGTCCATACAGACACCGAAGATGATGATAGTACTGTTGAGGCACAGGTGGGGTTGTCAGGGGTTGAAACATTGCTATCATTTGACATCCCCCTTTTAGCCACCCCAACCCTGCACACAGTTTAAGTGTCTATACATGCCAAATCACTAGTGGCCATAGCGGAGGGACAGCTGGCATTTGGTGGAAGTGCACAGGAAAGTGTTGTAACCATGCCTACTGTGTCTGGTCACAGCAGGCATAGCCGGATGTCCAGCAGGGCACCACATAGGCAGATATCCCAGGTTGCTCATGGTGGAGCCACTGATCATCATGCCCCTGGAAGACATGACACAGCTGGTACCAACAGACGCATGTTTCAGGCTGTCATGGTGGTGCAGGCACACATGGAACATTACACAAGACAGGGCCTGAGGCTGCAAAGAGCTGCACTCACATCTGCAAGTGAGATCTCCCGTGAACTGTCTGGTGTCATCCGTGCGTTAACTGAGCTCATGGATAGATGGTCTGGTGAGATGATGGCCCTCATTGACCATGGTCTGTCTGTGCTTGAACATGTGGTGGGAGTGCAGCAACAGCCGCATGGACGTAGGCCAGTAACGCCAACAGCTAGCAGTCAATGTGGACATGCTAGGACACCAAGGGGCTCCCATAGTGGCAGGACCAGCCCTGGCACAGTGGGGGGCACTGTCCACACCATACCACACCACAGCAGGCTACGAGCACATGGTTCTGACCTGTCCCAGGAGGGATCTGGTTCCAGCGGACATTTGTCATCATCAGGTGGGAGTAGCACATCGAGGCCTGTACCTGGACCCCTGGCAGGCACAGTCCACGTGTCCATGGCCGGAGGCAGTGAACTGCACACCCTGCCAGGTATGGTCTGAAGCTGTACATAAACACCTGTGTAGGGAACATGGCAGAAATGTGTGCATGCATACCCATACACTATACAAACATACCTAGGGCAAACACCCATACTTACACATACCACATCACCATGCCCAGTTCACCTCATTACACCCCTCACCCACACACATGGTGTCAAATGTATGGCCCACCCTCGGCCTCTGGCAAACCAACAACACACCCTGTGCATATGATGATACCTGTGTCACATCCCTGTCATCCATACCATCAATGCAGGGACAGGCTAATATGCTTCTGATGCACAAGGTGACTGTACTACAGTGTACCACAGTACTGCATTGTAACATGTTGTTAGGAGTAAAGTGTAATGCATATATGTCTGGTAGTGTACCCGCCCAGCAATGATGCATTATAGATGTTAGTAACACTGGTTGATTGTGGTCTCTATAATGTTATCCATTTGTGTTGTAGCTATACATGTGTCAGCACGAGGATGGCCTGCAGTCATATTCCACAATGGGGTATGGCACTGTGGTGATACCATGACTGTGACATATCTGGGGACAGTTGAACACATGTTACAGGTTTGTATAACAGTTATTGCCTGTGCCACATGGACAGGTGACCAGCTGGGACATGTATAATCTGCACCCTGATGTAGACCTATCCACATACATGCACACTCTTACTTGGCAACACTGGGACTAGACCCCTACCTAGGTATGTAGTGATACTGAAGTGTGTGGCTTTCACTGCACACACCACACAGCATTTAGGGTGAGATGTGTTCCAGGTTACATGTTACATGCAGAACATCCCCAGACATGTAAAGTAAGCTAATGAGGGATGTAATGGGTGTATATGGACATTACATAGTGTGACATACCTTCATATACACATTAACAGACACATAACAGGCAGACACACATCAGAGAGACTTGGGCCTATCACTCCTAACTAACTTGACCCTGTGTCCAATGTGTTACAAGTAGGTTGCACACAGCACATGCATAACTGGCCTGCATTGTGGTATCAGTTACCTGTATGGTAGATGATGACAGTGGTAACCATAACATGGTACATGGGACATATACCGGGTGTACCTTGGTGTAATGACAGTGTACACAGCATCCACATTCCCCCAGTGGATATTGTACTCCATGAAACCCATGATGACACTCTGACATACCCACCATCACACATTGGCCATGACTGTGATACAACCCATTGTATATCCCAACAGTGGTACTACAGGGATATGCATCTAATCCACATGCCACACGTGTAGAAGGGTGTTGCATTTTCATGCCTCACGTATGGGCAGCAACAACACTATCTGCACTACTGTGTGGCAATGGGCATTGTAATAGGAGTATGTGGCCTCGGAATGCTGTACCCTACAGATATACGGTCATGCACACATACATACACGAACCAGAACACAATGGGTATCCCATGCCTATCAACTCATTTGTACAACACTGTTGTGCTGGTACTGCAAGGCTCATGTAGTTGGTATGGATAGGAGCTTAACAGGGTACATGTAATGTCCCATACAGCAGCAGCCATAACTGACTATGGCAATGGGTGTTGCGGTGGTTGTGAAGGCCCTCATAAAATTCCCAAGTACAGGTGTGCTAACGCATAGGCACTGCTATACTCAATCATGCACATGTACACATGTGTCAGTTCTGGGGTGCATTACTGCAGGTGGTCATAGCTGTGTACCTAGCTATTGTCCAAGGAGAGATGAGTTGTGTAGTGGTTGTGTGTACAGTGGTATCCTGCAACCTGCCATGTGGCAGCAGGCAATCTATCGAAAGACACTACTGTGGTGACACTCAGAGTGAGAGTGACATGCATCAGCCAATCCTCCAGGTGCTTCCTGCACATGGCCACTGAGGTGATCAAGTTGACATGTATGCAACATGCATTAAAACACATGGTTAGTGTCTGTGATGGAGACCTGTACCCAAGCATGTTCTGTTGACTGTGGTAGTGTAGTGGAGGTACCCATGGCATGTGGTGCATACAGGGTGTTATCTCCTATATGTGCCAGTCCTTACAAAGCTGGGCCGACATGTCAGTGTCAATCAAGTTTAGGATGCCTGTACATATCCAAGCTGGATACCTGCTGTCTGCACATCTGTACAGGGACTGACAGTCATCAGCTTGGCAAGTAGCTATGCAGTAGGATGAATGTGTTGACAGATAGATGTTTGGCAACAATATGTATGCCATAACTACATGTCAGAAGCCCTCACTAACATGTGTTGTACAGATGATAGTCTACAGTTACATTCCACATGTCAGATCCTTACCCAGTAGGGGTTATATACTGTGACACAGCTCACACACCAGGGATACAACAGGGAGGCCTCAGAGTCCAGCTATGCCTGCATGTATGCCTGTTGTCAGTACTACATTTAGCACTCTATTCTTGCCTGGGTAAGCACTGTCAACAGTAGTACTGCCATGATACACTACATACCAGTGTGACAGCATGTACCCTGGGCTACTACCCCTGTATGTAACAAATTCACATGGATAACAGTGCTGTACAGGCCTCATATACACCTGTGTCCCAAACATGACACTCATGCCCCTTCCTACTGTAATGACAGCACATAGGCGCATGCATTGCACATATCATTACATACACTTATTACAGATGTCATTACCCTGCTATGTTATCAGACTAGGTGATGTGAACTGGTTACCAGGGCTAAGCCATGCTTAGCAGTTATCAACATTACTGCAATATAACAGCTAAGCTGATTTGCACACTGGTAAGCGAAGCCTACACTGTGTAAGTGCTCGTACGTTTACCCATAGCTTAGCACCGCTTAGCTTTGTGCAAACCTGCGCAAACATGCTTAAAGCTGCTCAAAACTGCCTTAACCACTCTGTATCTGACAGCCCCTATTCTGCCCAGCAACAAAATGAACAGCCCTTGCAGGTCTTGATCCCAGGACCCTGTACACTATAGTCACAACACTCAACCACTACGCCATGACCATTATGAAGACAGCTGTTATTTTTCCAATATATCTGTCAATACACATATTGATTAGTATTGAACAATTGTGTTTACTTCCACAATTGTGTAGTACTTGCTATTAATATGATTGTTGCATCACATGTTGTTTTATCATAATGCACACATATCAGATACATACGGTGAGATGCTTCTGGGAGGGGATACACAACCGTAAGGTTTACACATGACAGGAATATGGATATATACATATAATAGTTTGATATATGTCTACATGTACATACACAGGTATATTCATATATATGTCTGTATGCACATCTGTATAGTTCATACATTCATAGGTTAGTACTAAGCTAACTGCCCTTGTGAGCCATTTTAAGCCTGGCCAATTATCCCTTGTGAGACTAGAACCTTATACCTTGTGTTTGTAAGGCAAACACCTTAACCATTAGGCCACCCAACATATATATGGCCATGTGTACATCTCTTCATATATACATATATATATATCTATATATATATCTATATATATATATATATATATATATATATATATATATATACACACACACACACACACACACACACACACACACACACATATATATATATATATATATATATATATATATATATATATATATATATATATATATGTATATATAGCTATATATGTATGCACATTCTATGTGTACAGATATGCCTATTTATGTAGATATATATGTAGATATCTATAACTATATGTGCATACATATCTATTCTTTTTTTCCTCAAAAATATTTTTATTTTGAATTAAAATAACATTTACATAATATTTTTAAATATCATTTTAAATAACTATATGCAATATTTACAATAGCCTGACATTCAATTATATACATTGTATGCTATTAAATATAGAATTACCAGATCAGTTATCAGAGATACAATACTGATTATTGCAGAGTCAGAAACAAAAATATAACTTTCTTCCAAGGATTATTTACCAATGGCCTGGGATAGATTCGTAGTTCTTTGATTTTTATTTCCATCGATGCAGTTGTCTTTAGTAAAGTGTAGAATTTTTCCAAGGTCGATGGTGTTTTTGAATTCCACCTTCTGGTTACTCATTTCCTAGATATAGGAAGTATTGTCCATAACAAATACATGTTTGTCTTATTCAGGTAGGGGCCTTCATTTACATTTAGTATAATCCATACATATCTATTCTGATATACCTATTACTGTCAATATATATGTAGATATCCATAAGTATATGTGCATATGTATCTCTATCTGTATATGTGTAGACATATATTGCTGTGTATATGTATATATCTGAGTGTTTATATGTATATATATATATATATATATATATATATATATATATATATATACATATACATATCCATCTATGTCAATATGTATATGTGTATATATCTATATAGATATATAGATAATTATATATACATATATGTTCACCATATGTCGAGAACATGAAGTGGAGCCCTACCTCAGCCCCAATAGTCCCAACCGCTTAGTGCAAGGGGATGTCAGGTATGTATTGCAGGTATATATGTAGACTATTGCTACTGTAAGAGGGGTTGTCTTCACAGATATGTTGTGTGTGAGAGGTCACATCTGCTTTTAACATGTGTGCCATTGGCTACTGACAGACATCCTAAGGACTTCATAGTACAGTACCACTGCTAGCACAGTAATGATCCTGTGGACTACAGCAGAGATATGGCCAATAAATGTGGACAGTCTGACACACTCTGGTCAGTCCAGAGGTATACACAGAACTCCTTAGTGCAAGACATGTGGACCAAGCCTGACAATGCGGATGTTAACAGCCATGTAGATGGGTATATCACATAAATACTGTTATACATTTGCCCTCATAGGTTATGCATTCACACACCCCTGTCTGTCCTGACACATAATAACAGCTGGTACAGAGGTGAAGTGGCCACATACTACCCACTAGTTAGTGACATACATCTGTACAGCATCCCACTGCTTTGTCTGACATACATGACTGTTATGGTGGCCTGGCAGCAGTACATCTGGCAAGTATCTGGACATAATATCACACTGGGTAAGTACACTAACCTGCTAGGCATGTAACAAAGCAGTTTGCAGGCTACAGGCAGACTGCCACAACACTGGCCTACATTTCATATGGTGGAATACACATGTACCTGCATATATAGCAGGCTCTACAGGCATGTCACAGCACAGAGTAACAGACACCTGTATGAAAGTGCATAACCACAACCAATTTGAACACAGCCACAGCCACATATGGTAAGCTAGCATAATATTACAGTATATGGACTATCTGATCATCACCATTGTCATATGTGCCACTCACACACTAACCCTACATATACTGGGCCACTACACAGTGCGGTCCGATGCCTGTCTGTGGTATGGGACATGTGTGTGTTTGGCCCTACAAACATTTAAGCCGATAGGGTAACATACACTGGAGCACCATGTAACATCAGATAGGAAAGGACCAAGAACAATGACATCTACCACAGTCTGTACAAAGGCCAAGGTACATATTCACAATATACACACTGTCGACAATCGCCATACATACACAGACCTCAATACTGTGCACACACAGAATGCCCAGGCTATGTCCTCAAATATAACCCCTACTATACATAACATGTGTAGCAGTCTGATATCTCATTGGCTTGTTATCAGATATGATGTCAATAAATTATGGTGTACAGAATATATACCTCTTACTACATGACATATGTACAAAGGTTGACAGAGTTGTGGCTGGAGGCACAAACACAGGGCCAATATTGACATGTTGCTGTGATAACCTCATACATTTACTGTTGTAACAGGGTTTGTTGCAACATATGTCCTGTGAGGGATATGAAGTCAGTAACTCTCGTGGCTGTCACCATGTACTGACTGAAATCCTCACACTATGCTTCTGCAGTTCACAGATAGGTATTCTGTGAATAACACAAGAAACAAAATGCATCACACACTGCCCAGTCTGCAAATGACCCTACAGATGGGGGTTTCCTCAGAAACATAGCACTGTCATGACAGGTAATAAAACATTTAGACCAGCCATATCCACACACACACCCTGTTAAACTGACATTACTCCAAATGCAGAATAGCAACACTTACATACTCTAGTCATGTCAGGCACATCTCCCTCCTGTGTGTTGGTCTGTTTCCACAGTGTATGTTGTTAGAGGTAAATCCCCAATCCATCTGTGATGCTGTTTGCCAAACATCATATCTAGGTCCTGCTCACAGTGAATGAAAAGGCCCAACACCAACATGATGTTCCTAGATATTGGAGTGGGTTTCCATGCAATTGGCTATGGGAATGTTACCACAGCTGTTCCACATGCAATCAGCTAGAGGAGGGCTGCAATTCACGCAGAGGCCATCAGCTGATCATGAGCATCACTTACAAAACACATTCTGCTGCCTAAGCAAAGCAGGTGTAGTTCTCCACATCCACCAGAAATGGAGTAAGAGAGGCAGACAGAGACAAAGTAAGTCAGGGAGGGGGTGGGAGAGTACAACCTAAGCATGTTTATGTCACACACCTACAAGTACAGGGTATCAAACCCCTGACTGACTATGTATTGCTATCACATGTCTATACAGTTATTGGATGCACCACATAGCTTACATGTTGAGGAGCTCTCCAAATGTATATGTGATGGTGAGTGACATCTGCAACAGTGATATGGTAGCGATATGGTAGCTGTAGTACATGTGCCTGTTGACATGAACAGGTGTCAGCATCAACACAGCCACACTCTCACAGTGACTCACACACATTGACACACTTGGCAGGGTCAGGAATACACTTCCTCACTAGTTAGTTTGCCACAATACAGTACTATGCAGGTATCACATGCACCACAGGGGTTATCTGGAGGTTATATGGGCAAAGGGTATATGGAGGTGTCTGACATCAGACAGCATGCTACAGTATGCCAGTGGGGGTTGTAGTGAGTTTGAATGTGGTCAAAAGCATCATACACCACACACACACAGGCACAGGGTCCCAGTACTGACACGCATACGTGCATTGCTTCATGGGTGTGTAGTGGCTGAATGTGTCAGAAGGCTATACAAGGCTAGGTGAAGGGTATACCTTGCCATCAGACCACATGACAATGGTCTGCAGTGTGGCTCAGTGGTATAGTATCTGGATTGGCCCACATAGGTGGGTATTGTATTCACCATCCAGTCACCTGGGTAACTATTGTGCATGGCCATTGCTCTTCAATGCTTGCCATGTATGTGTTCTTTAGTCCATGACATGGATGCTATCTGGGATGTGCACAAATCCCACATGCATGTACAGTGACATATGGAACTGTACCTGGGGTGTCTGGCCCATGTTATGTACACAAATTGTTATAATCAGATGTACCTGTCCTGGCCTCATGTGCTGGGAACAGGTAATGGACAGCAAGTTGACCCTGCACCTACACTGATAGCATGATACAGGTATTCCCTGGTGTCAGTGGCATCTGTCCATACAGGGCATGTGTATAAGGCATGGTATGTCCTTTGTGGGTCACATTTGATGGCACCACAGGTGTTGCAGGCATCCAGTGGGGAGTATAGTGAAGGGACACTGTCTGCATGCATGTGCATATTGTACTGATGGACAGGGTACTATGCTCTCTATCGTCCACTGCAATCACACCATGGTTATTATCTGTGGGCAATATGCAGGGCACTACCAACATAGCAGTTATTGCCTAGACAAGTGTGTTTGTATATGAGAAATGGGTTGAGAGTGTTCTCTGTGTAATACAAGGGTTGCTAACTTTGTTCACCAGGTCTTGATGTCACATGTAGGGGTATGGATTGCCACCCCAGCCTCTTGGCTATTTCACATCTATTGTTCTTGTAAGGTGGACATTGTGACATATAATAGGACCACCATATAAGAAATTTGCAAAACCCGCAACACAATGAGTCCAGTTGTTACACACTCACAGCCACCTCCACACAGAATACGAATGACAAACACAGACACACAGGCACACCTGCCATGTCTGGGATTAGAACACCTACCTAACTAGTTTATAAGACTACAGCATTACACAGTTATAGGATGCGCCATGGAGAATGCTGGGTTACATCTTTCCCAAAGGTGTATTTCACAGTGAATGACATCAACAGCCTTGCCAAAGTAGGGCATTTGAATTGTAGTGAGTGTGACTAGCCTAAAAAGCATTGCCCCCTATGCATACAGACACACACACACACAAACACACACACACACACACACACACACACACACACACACACACACACACACACACACATACACACACACACACACACGGTTGTCATGTCTGGGATTAGAACTCCTACCTAACTAGTTTATCACACTACAGCATTACGCTGTTTTAGGATACACCACACAGATTACTAGGCTACTCCATTCCCAAAGGTGTATTTCAAAGTGGATGACACCACATGCAGGCACACACATGGTTATGTTCGGGAGGTACATGTATACAGCAGCTTGATGACTAATGCCTTGTACAGTCATATTACACAGCTAGCACTTGCACCACACACTCTGTAATGCTGACAGATACCAGTGGCTACTTTCTACAGTGAGTGACATTTACACATCATGTGGTTGTAGCCATTTGGCTGTGTGCTGGGTGGGACAGGCCTCATGATGAATGGTGCTTTGTCACAGTCACTCTCTTCCACACATCTGTGTATGTCTACTTTTGGCATATTATAGTGTGTTGTCCTTGGATATATGTCTGTATTCCTATCCAATGTGTGTGCAAAGCATGACTGGTGCATACTGAAGAGTGTATGCCCTAACATCTGCAACTATCAGATATGTATTGTCCACTGTTGTTGGCAGACATGGGCTTCATTTGTTTAAGTGTGTGAGAATGCCCGGTATGACCTTTCAGTATGTTGTTGTCTGACACTGCCTTCATTTCTCTAAGTGTGTGAGCATCCCCAGTATGCCCTTCTGTATTGAATGTGTGGATACATTCCAGGTTGTTTGTACTCCAATGCAGACCTTTGTGTTGTACACCTACAGGTAGCAAACTGTTTCTGCAGGGTATCTATAGATCATTTGGCAATGGGGGTCAAACTGTGCAAGGGATAGTGTGTACTGTAGGTGATTGTGTCTGTATGCTTCTGCTATATGGTACTGGTGTTAGCAGAGATATTCAGACATGTCTACTGTTATACACTGTGATGTTTTATGTCCTCAAGTACTGTCAGGTGGACATTCTTGCTCACACTGATGTCCTGAGGAACAAGGGTGAATGCAGCTGTGTCCAGTATTGTGGGTGAACGCCTACATATTCATGGAAGTTATGCCATTCTGGAGGGGGAGCTGCAGACACTTGCTGATGGGTCTGTGTATCCAGTTCAGCACCTTGGAACACTGCTGGCAGAGGATCCCATACTTGTACATCCATCAGCATGAAAGTATGGCCTTATCTTGCTGTGGCAATACCTCACAGCTGTACCGATTCACACAGGTTACCCAGAGGCAGGGGTCATAAGTCAGGACATTACCCCTATTGTGGTGTATCGGCAGGTTTGTAGCCACCCATTTATGTGTTGCAGCCAGGGATAGTATGTGCACACAGCTGTGTGTCGGACCTTGCACATTCCATGCTGCCCATGCTCCCCCCCTCTGTTATTCTATCCTCTTCCATACATTATGCATACATTCTCTGATACTTTCCCTAAGGTTATCACCTCATCACAGCTGTATTTTGGTGTTGGTCCACAGTTCATGCAGTGGGACATGGTGGACATGTTACTGTGGTTTGTCCACATGGCCTTGCATATGGCTTATGTGGAGTGTGTTATATTGTTATTTGGGTGTCCATGACATAACATGCATTGGCAGTACATGTGAGACACAGGTCTTTGGCTGAGGCCTGTAGGCCATTTGGTGGTGATGCAGGCCAGCTGTGGTAGGCCATTGCATTCTGTCAGTCCTACAGTCCCAGACCCCCATACAGTATATTCCCCTGGCATGACAGGCTAGGTGTTCATGCCAATACTTTCTATCAGTATTGATCAGATGGTGTGGATGCTGGCAGGGTGCTACCTAAAGCTAGGGGCACACCTGCATGGGACACCTGCACTGCATGCTGCATTCTTTTGCTATTGCCATACACAGGTGGGGTCATATTGTACCCATTCCCAACAGCAGGGATACAACCAGAGAGGTACCTGTGGGTGGTGTTTGTGTGAGCTGGGTGCATGTGTTCTATGGACACAACTTGCATATGACTCACAGATATGCATGGGGCATTCCAGTTATGCTGGCTTGTGCAGGTACATCAGTTGTTCCCCAATACATCAGTCCTATCACCTTTGTGATCTGCAAGTGTTCGTCCAGATGACACTGGTATTCCCTACTGCTGGCCCAGATAATGTGATGCATACCTGTATGTACAATTCCAAGGGTGTGTCCATTTCACAGTTACACATTATATACTGTATGTCTGGGGTACATTTCCCTGTGTACTGCTTGTATATCTAAGCCAACAGCCATGCCATGTCCATCTTTCAGATGGTGACGCATGTTACCACCATACATTTACAATGGCTTACTCCTAGCATGTGTTATACTGATGGGGATTGCTTGGGCACTGCAGTTGTGAGGACTTGGCCCTGTCATCGGCAGTAGTGGGCAATGGCCACCAGGTCAAACCTCAACATGCATACATACTGACCACTCTCACCCAATATGAAACACATACCAACCTAACACACACATACCTGCATATTGTACAAATGCTATAATCTATCCTGCTACCTTGGCCATCTCTAGGCATCTGTGTTTCACTGGTATTATACATACACATACATGTTACTACATTTCTACACATGATTGGGGTGCACACTTGACTGTTACTACATGTCTACATAGGATTGGGGGGCACACCTGCTTGCTACTACAACATGTGTACATCAGATTGGGGAGACACACCAGACTGTTTCTACTTCTCTACATAGGATTGGGGGCATACCTGACTGTTACTAAATGTCTACATAGGATTGGGGGCACACTTGCTGGTTACTACTACATGTGTACATCGGATTGGGGGGCACACCGGACCATTTCTACTTTTTTACATAGAATTGGGGAAGCACACCTCACTGTTACTACATGTTAACAATAGTTTTGGAGGGGTACACCTAACTGTTTCTACATTGCTACACAGGATTGGGAGGCACACCTGACTATTACTACATTTTGACATAGAATTGGGGTGGCACACCTGACTGTTACTACATGTCTACATAGGATTGGGGGGCACACATGCTTGTTACTACTTCATGTGTACATCAGATTGAGGGGGCACACCAGACCGTTTCTACTTTTCTACATATGATTGGCTGGCACACCTGACTCTTAATACGTGTCTACATAGGTTTGGGGAGGCATACCTAACTGTTTCTACATTGCGACACAGGATTGGGGGGGCACACCTGACTGTTACTTCATTTCTGCATAGGATTGGGGGGCACACCTGACTGTTACTACATGTCTACTTAGGATTGGGGGGGGCACATCTGACTGTTACTATATGTCTACATAGGATTGGGGGGCACACCTGACTGTTTCTACATTGCTACATGGGAGTGAGGGGGCACACCTGACTGTTACTACATTTCTACATAGGATTGGGGGCACACCTGACTGTTACTACATGTCTACATAGGATTGGGGGGGGGCACACATGACTGTTTCTACATTTCTACACAGGACTGAGGGGACACAACTAACACTTGTACACATTTGCTATGACTGTACTGGTATGTCAGGTACTCCATTTCATTCTGTTTTCTAACCTATCATGCTGACTAGAGGCATATCAGTGTACTACAGGTCTTAGGTTTGATTGACCTACATATTAGTTTCAGACTTCCTACCCTTCAGAACTAATATCCCACTTCCTGACTTGATGTAATCTGTCTGTGTAGGCCTGGAGGGAAGGTTACCCATAGGCATCATTCAGAAGCCTTAGCACAGCCTTTGATTGTGTTTGTCTACACCTGTCCTGCTGGCTGAGACTGTTGTTGGGTATGTGAACCTCCCTGACGGGCATGTGTGTGTCATATGGACACACATGTGGCCCAGCACATTTCCTGCAGTGAGTTTTGTCACCATGTGTAGTACTGGCTACTATGGTGACACCAGTATTTGTTACAGATCTCATGCTGCCACTATAAGTGTCTACTATCTGCTGGCATCCCATTCAGCTACCCAATTCCCTTGCTTGCTCACATCCATACCATAGATACAGGTAACAACACATACTACTCCATTCGGCAATTGGTAAGGTGAGTGACTTAACTTGTAGGTGTGCCAGTATTGAGGATGGTGCTGGAGAGCTGCCTATGTTGGATGCACATAGTACACTCCCTACACATGGTTGAGCACAGGTAGTGTCATGTTTGGCATCCCTTTTACTGTATGTGCAAGTCAGAGAGAGGTGTCATTCCTTGGGTCCCTCCTATGTCAGTGTATGTGCTATGCGTTGCCTCTTTGCCAAGGCCAGAGCATACTGGGCATGCCTCCTTCTGCCTACTAGGGCAGGCTAAGGTTGTTCCTCCTCTGAGTCACTCTGTGTCTGTGCAGGCCTTGGCAATGGTAGGGGCTGTGTGGCCCTGCCCCGTGCTGTTCCTGCTGCAGCTGTTTCCGTAGGATCATATTTTGTAGCATGGCATATACAATGATAATTTGAGAACATGTAGTTGGTGAGTACTGCAAGGCTCCACTGGAAGTGTCCACACATGCTCTATTATAATTCTGGTCTGTGCATGTGCCTCATTATGAAGTTCTTGTTTGGGTGTGTGTGCATTTCTGATGGGTGTCATTAGCCACGGCTCCAGTGCATAACCATTATCCCCCACTAGTTGACCGTAAGGGATGTCCCCATTGGCAAATCTCTGGTACAGCTGCATCAGAAGCTAGATGTGGGAATCATGATAGCTTCCAGGGCAGCCAGCACATACATTATTTATTATGCCCTGGGCATCACACACGACCTGGCAGTTGATGGAGGGGAAGCCCTTGCGGTTGATATAGATCCTACCCCACTCACCGGGTAGTGCTTTGATGTGTATGTGCATGCAGTCTATAGCACCCACTACCTCAGGGTATTCTGCTATTTGGTGGAAGAGATGCATATTTCTGGCCAACGCCTCATGGGTGTTGGGGAAATATATGTGCTCACTGGCATGTGCTGACATGGCATCCAGGAACTTGTGGAGTACCCTGGATGCTGATACCTGTGAGATCCCCATGATATCCCCAGCTGGCCTTTGGATGGTACCTGTAGCTAGTATTCTTAGGCCTACACATACCTTGGTATCCACTGGGATGGGTTCCCCTCTGTTAGTTCTGTGTGAGGCATGGCCGACACAGCTCAACAATTTGCTGTAGGAGGTCCCTGTCCACCCTATAGTGCTCCACTATCTTCAGCTCATGTAGCCCCTGGTAGGTTACCCTGGGTTTGAACACTCTTCTCCATCTTCTCACTGTGGGTTGGTCGACAGCATTCTCATCCTCACCACCCTCAGCCTCTTCCACGTGTTGTATGATTGCTATTGCAGCCCCTATAATTTTGTTGTTTTTGTTTGTTAAAATTCCCCCGCTTGTATACATTGGTGGTGTAGAGTATGTAGAAAAACCAGAGGAAAAGGTGTTTGCATCATTGATAGTAGTGTTCTGTGCTGGGCTGCTGCCTGTGTAATTGGCTGATTCTGATACATTTCACCTGCTAGCTATGCTAGTTCTCCCTGATTACCTTCCTACTGCTGTTTTCCCTTCCCATTGCCTTCCTGTTTAAGCCTGGGGGTGCGCCGCGCAAACACAGTGCTCAAATGTGCACAGTGCTGCTATTTCCTGGTTTACCTTTTTATCCCTTTAAACCCAGTGTGCAGCGCGCACACCTGCTTATGCAATGTAAAGAGTATTAGGCAGCCTCAGACATACCCACTTGCTTAGCTCTGCTAATCTAAGGGCAAACCCGAGCCACAGGGCTCCAATCCACTTACAGTATGCCTGACACACACCTTTATGATGTCAGCTAACTCCTAGCCTTGCACCAAGCTATTCCTGCTCTTACACTGTTGGGTGCTGACTAGCATGCAGGGGAAATCTGGGATTCAGTATCATTCTCCTCATTTGCATAGGATTGCCTGCTGATGCATAGTTACAGGTCCCACAGTGAGCCACCCCCTTAGCAACCACTATTCACTGGTCATGTTGTCTTCTGCCTGCCATTGGGCATAATGGCAAAATAGTGATTTTGGTTAGAATGCTTATTTTAGGGTTTTTTTCTTATTTTTTTGCCCAATCCCATTTGTGCGCCACTGCTCTAAGCTTAAACAGCTGAGATTGGCTAAAAAAATTAAAAGTTGATTTTTTTTTTGTTTTTGCAACTGTTTTCCATGCCAATGGCCATATATTTGGCCATTGGTATGCTTTCTACAGAACATCCACCCTTTATTTGGAGCTGTCATGGCTCCGTTTTGTAGTTTGCAGAAATGTACTCGGTTACTGGCCGAGTACATTTCTGCAGATTACACTAGTCCTGCACGGCCGGCTTCCAGTGTCTTGGATTACAATTTCACCTCATGTGCATGGATTTCACCTGCAAATGGGGTAATTTGCATACAGGGGCTGAGTCTGTGCAGGACTAGTGCAGGAGCACTTGTGCACATCCCTTCATCTTATTCCTGGATCACATGGCAGACATATTGCCTGCTGGAGCTCCTGCACTAGTCCTGCACACTGTGCAGGGCTTGCTGAATCCGGGGGTATATCACTGTTGACATTTCCAATGTGTTGTTCATAGGTCCCTTGTTTCTGTTAATTTGCAAACCTCTGAAGTGCACAAATATGTATTTTATGAGTGTCTCATGTCATTCAAGCTGTACAGAAATTTTATAATAGTTGGTGGTTTTAATTTAGATATTATGTTTCAGGGAGTTGATACAAACTTTAAATTCAGAAAACTGTTGGCAATCTTTTCTTTTTCTGAAAATGATTTGTAGCAAATTATAGTCCATAAGATGGAGGCTACAATTTTCTAGACATTACAGACAGTATTGACAGTCATCCTTACGCATAGTGGGAATATGTACTGGCTGTGGCTAAGCACAACTAAGGCATGGTTTAGAGACACCAGCTACACTTAGGCACAGAGAAAGTTGCATGCAAATAAAGATATAATGAAATGTAAATGGAATATATAAATAATCTGTAGCTAGTTGAAAATTAGCCCTCTTCCTGCCTTTGTATGATTCATGGTCTGTTTTTGATGAGCATTTGTGTTGTGCACAGAAGTTTTATAAAAAGTGAAGTTACACCTTTTTTCATCTACTTTGCAATCCATGGAGATTGGGTTTGCTGCTAGCTTACTTGTTTCCCAACCTGAGATGCACATATTGATCACACCAAAACCAGATGCACTTGGTGATGCCTGCAGCCAAGAAGATATAGGCAAAGGATAACCAGTCTGAATTTAGCTGATCATGAAGTTTTGGATAGATTTAAAGTAAACAGGGACATAGTATTGTCTTTAGTGAGTTTTTATGGCTCTAGTACAGGAAATGGAAGAATGTATGGCCTTCCTATACCTGTGGATACCAACATATTTTAGGCCTCATTATATTTGCCATGCAGACCTCACAGAGATAAACTGGGGACATGCTGAGTATCTCACAAACATCTGCCTTGAAGATTCTTTAACAGGTCCTCAACATTTTCAGGGCACATGTGGAGCAGTACATCAGTTTCGCAGTGTTACCTCAGGACTGATTCAGTGCAATGTGTGGCTTCTATGGGAAGGCATGCTTTCTCATGGTACTTTGATTACACGCATATTACTATTAGAGCCTTATCTGCACTACATAGGGAGCAGAAATGAAACAAGAAGGTCAACTATTCCATTAACTGCCAGGTAGTGCATGATATATGGAAGTGCATCACCAGTGTCTTGGCCCAGCATCCTGTCAGTGTCCATGATTTCCATATTTGGCTCTCAAGCTCACTTAACACCTCTTGCTTCATGAGATAATTCCTCATGTTCATCTAGTTATCAAAGGCAAAACCTATTCAGTATCTGTAGAGTAAAATAGGTAGTACTGAGTAATCACCTCCCCCTTTTGTTGTGCCCCCTCCCTGTTTTGTTTTGCAGGTTACATAGTCTATACACTCAAACCTTACATATGATGACAGTCTGTAGCACCCAGGGAGTTGCCAAGGAGTGCTTCAACACAGCCTTGTTCCAGATACATGCAGTCATTCAGTGAATATTTGACCTGCTCAAAGTCCATTTCTGTTGCTTGGATGTGTCTGGAGTTCCCTTCAGTATGAGTCTGATGCTGCATGTAGAATGCTTACTGATTGCTGTATTCTGCACAACATGAACATGCATCAGTCTGATACACAACTGGTGCAGCCAGTCACTAATAGAAGTAGTGCAGCTCCCTCTGTCATTCTTACCACCAATGATGATAGTGACAGTGGTCAGCCAACAGCAGTAGCATGCAACCTGCCTGATAGGCTCATGCATGGTATGTGGCTGCACAAGCAAGGAGGCGGCAGCTAGTCCATAACTGTAAGACATGAATATTCACACAGTAATGGGGGGAAAAAAACTGTTGCACACTTAGTATCTAATACATGCACCGTTACTATTGGGTTATGCTGTGGGTCGCATGGCCAGCTTACACTGTACATCAGATATTTCTTATTTTTCAGGAATGAAAATAATGTTTTTTTTCATAACAATTCCATCAGTAGTCATCATCTGTAAAATGTTGAGGGGTAAGTGTCACAGGTGTTTGTTATACTGGCAAGGAATGCATGTGGAAAAGTAGGTGTTGCCATGCATCTTTATGGCTGTAATGTTAATTTTACCTGCAGTGCCAAGAACAGAATATGCTGATGGTTTCCCAATGCAAATGTAAAACATACCCAAAATGGTTATCTGAAAAACAATTAAAATAACAAAAACAATTTTTCTGCAGGAGTACAAGCCCCCTGCACCCCTACAACAATGTGAGTGGCAAGTACCCCACATACAATACATTGCAATGAAACTCACTGTGACATTAAATTCTCAAGTTTCATGCACTTAAAGAGTAGAGCATAGCAAACATGTAAGTAAGCCATATGTTGTCTGCTAATAAGCACAAACTACTTTCATTAGGAAAATTAGTTGCCCTGTCTATTTTTCTCCCTTTTTGTTTTTCACATTCAGGTAAGAAGCTCTGGAGTAACCATGGGTGTAAATATATGGCTGGGTGAGTACTGTTTTCCTTTTACTAATTTTTACACAGTAAGTTATATTTGGAAGGTGTCATAAACAGTGTTACCTAAGAATAGTATGGGTGATAGTCCCATAGATTGAGAGCATGTGCTGGTACATGAGCTTGGTGCAGAGTGTTCTGATTGTGAGATCCACTGGATGTAAGGAACCTCTGGACATTGTTTTTTATTTATTTTATTTATCATTTTGTTGACCAGGAAAGTCCAACTAGAACAGAGCCTATTTTCAGTGGAGGCCTGGGAAGAAAGCTCCAGACACATGTCTTTTGGATTGTGGGAGGTAACCAGAGTACCCAGAAGAAACCCGTGCAAATGCAGGAAGAACATGCAAACTCCACACAGAAGGCATTCCAGCCGAGAATCAAACCAGAGAACCTCTTGCTGTGAGGCAACAACATTAACCACTGCACCATTGCTCCATCTACATATTGTCTTAACTATGCTGTGAAACCTAGACCTTGACTGACGTGTTCTTCCATGTGTTGTGGAAGTCTGACAAGGCATGGCTGCTTTCTTCTTTGGGGAATCCATTTGGATGCTTGCAGCACTTTCTTGAGATCCATGACATATGTAGTCTACTCATCCACCATGCATGCAGACAGTTCCCCATGCATATCTACCTGTGTTCCCATTGAGGGTCTGGTAAGCATTTACAAGTGTGTGCATGGAGGTTGACATGAATACTGTGTGTGCAACCATACTTTGCATGAGAATCAGCATGACATTGTCCCTGGCCTCAGTGATTCCCATGAACATTTGAAATTCCTCATGTATATTCTGCAGTAGTCTGTCCATCTCTACTTAATTCTCAATGACATGAGCTAGGCTTGAACTATGTCATGACATATCTGATTTTGGACAGCCAAGTCCTTGCATGTCTCTGGAACTAACTGAGATTTGTTTTCATTTGACATCTGTTTGTTCAGGTGTGATGGTGTATATTGGTACCACTGAAAGGATACTGAATTAATAAAGGGGTTCACACTGTGCAGAAGAAGCAGGTATTGAGCTGCATGGGGTCCCCCTCCCACTGTATTTACATGTCATCATTGTGCTGACTGTGTAACTCCATGTCACTGCCTAAGGACTGATCTACCTGTTGTGGTGCAGGGGCTCTGCCAGTATGTTTTGAGACAGTGTGCCATGGTCTGAAGATTGTGTCATAAGTATGAGAGTTATGGCACCCTCATCAACAGCCTGTTGTCATCATCAGCCTGCTTTGGTAAGGCACAGGATGAATTTGGTTCTTGGGCTGACTCTGTGAGCAAGTAATGAACATGTGGATAATGTGACCTGTAACAGGCTGACCTATTTTTACATATAGGTAAGATGACAAATATGACCATGCATTGCCTAGACTTTCTGCTGCATCTCACATTCATGAAATATGTAAGGATGATATGTGCATGTGTCATGCCAAATACATTTTACCATAATGTAGTAAAATGAGCTACAAACTAACCTTTCACACTGCTGACTGTGGAAGAGGTCTGAAGGTGGGGGTGTCAACACTACATCTAATGAGGCCAGCAGCATTCTTCTCTGCATCTGAATCATTTCCTTTTATAGACAGAAGGTACTACTCACCTGGCGTTAAAGACTGGTGTGTGGAAGGGCCACCATCTGTGGTGCTACAAGCAATTGCATTTTGCCTATCTTTGGTCCTGGTAAGTCCCACCTTGTCAATGCCTCTTTTCCTGCACTCTGCTATGATATGGCTCCTTCCCTGTACAGCATTAATGCCAGCCCTATTTGATTCTATGCTTTAGCTCACTCTCTGCCTTTTTGGTCTTCCTTTTCAAAACAGTATTTCTCATATGTTTTCAAGTTGCTGTCTCTCATAGTATATTGTTCTCTGCTATTGCATCATATTATAATCTGCAATCAAATGTGGTGACAAAAGTGGCAAAGAGAAACCTGCTATGTTTGTATGATTCATTGAAGAAATATGGACCATGCATGTCATTGCATTGCATGGATACACATAGATGGTGATATCCACATTGCACTACTACCTGTGAATTGCGGTTTTTACAATTCTCATCAATATGCCTATGTTTTTTACTCCTCTGTTTCAACAGTGAAAAATATGCCACTATGTGTTTGTTGTGAGGGTGTGGTAGTCAGTAGTTGTAGTCAGGCCTTTACCCTGCACCTGTCCTTTACCCATTGAGAGAGACCATTCTCAGCAGAGGAACCTTGATGCTTGTAGACAGCACTGAAAATGTCACCTTAAAAATTAACAAGCATGTAATTTATAATCAATCAAAATACTATTAACTGTCATATCTTAATAGGTTACTATTGAGAGATTATGCTGATGTCTTTTTTCTAATTATTGTTTTTCCTTGTTAATAAATGGTTTTGTTTTTAACACTTTTCATGGATAGTCATGGAAGTGTTGAGACCATCAAAGCTTAAAATGGCAGGCTGATGCCAGCTGGAGTAAGGTCGGGCCAATTTAAAAAAGTTATGTTACTAATAAGGCTCATCCACATGGATCTCCATGAAATGCATTGATAGTAGCACAAGTATATCCATTCCTATGGTAGTAAATATCCCATGGCAAGGTGAATGCATTTGCTCCTAGTGAAAGGGATATATATGTGCTATGCATTGATCATAGCACACGGGTTTATATCAAAAGTCTGAAAGTTAAGTTACTGTCACTCAGATGGTTGAGGGTAAAGGTGCAAAAAGAGAAAATCCTGACATGAAATTATATCACCTCCATAACGTCGAGATGCAGCTTGCACTCATAGTTTTGAGTGTCACTGTTTATAATTGGATCACACTACAGTGGGGATTGGGAAAATGATCCTTTTTCTCACTGCAGTGCAATCTCGGAGTTAGAATATATAATTAGCAAAGGGTGTGGGGGCACAGGGGGGCTTACCCCCCTGCAAAACAGTAAAACTGTGTATGATTTATCATCAGCTTTTTTGTGGATGATGAACAGTACAGAAAATGAAGAATGTTGAGTCTTGACTTCTGAACATTATGACATTTTGAATAATCAACATGACAGTTTCCAATGTTATTTTTTGGTCAGTCAGTCACATTAACACAAGCCTTTCATGCTTTTGATAGTACACCTAGCACACTTATAGCCTTTCCTGTTGGAATAAATGCATTCAGCTTGTCATGGGCAAGTTGCACTTACATCATGAACATGTGTAAGTACCATTCATAACTCAGTCACACTCTAGAATGTTATACCCCATATATGGCATGCATGCATTTCTAAGACTAGTAAGGCCAGAATTAGCTCTGACTGGCTCTTGTCACTCCATGTTACCTTGCTTCCCCTGCTCAGTCCCTACCACAGGATACAAGCATTATCTACAAAAGAGTATTTCCTAATATATTTTTTTCAGAATTGGTTGAAATTGGCAGCCCCTATTTATGTGGACCTGTTTATGGCATATGTGAAGAAACATCTCATTTATGACAGGCCCCATAACATCTATTTGGATGAGATTGACATCTGGCAGAGGTTCCTGGATGATTGCTGGATAGCGTAGAGATCAGATGTGGAATATTTATTGGAATTTGTGGGACATTTGAATGAAAATAAATGGGGTCTACAGTTTACACCAAATTACAATGTGGACCAAATAACATACCTAGATGTCTTGGTAACTAGGAATTCGGACCACACTCTACGAACTGAGGTGTTTCATAAATTCCCACAATATCATTCCCTTCTCCACACCTCCAGCTTTCATCCACCCCACATAGCCATAAACATCCCAAAATCTCAATTTATTAGAATGAGACGTATAGGTTCGTATGATGCAACTTATGAAACCTTTGGAAAAGATCTTACAAATAGATTTCGGGATAGGGGCTATAAAATGAGGCATGTACTGACAGTAAGCAACTGGGCATCAAAACTGAATAGGGATGATCTTCTCAAATACAAGGAGAAGCAACAACAGCATACCAATTTACCAATACGTTTAATAACTACGTATGGGAGGAACATGGATTTATTAATGAACAGTGTCCAGCGACACTGGAATATTTTGTTAGCTGACAACACTTTATCAAATATCCTGGGGGAGAAATGTCAATTTTCATTCCACAGAGGCAAAAATATGGGCTCATGTTTTAATTTTTACAAAAGGGGCTTGGAACGGCAGTCTATAGGAATTAAACAACAAAAAACCATCACAGGGGATATTCTGACAGGTTGTGCACCATGTGGACACTGCAGTCATTGCACCAACATTGCGAAAACTAAACAGTTTAATAGTAGGAATTCGGTCACTGTTTCTGACATAAAATTTTTTGCAAACTGCAGTAGTGACTGGGTGATATACTTGGCCATATGTAATTGTTCAGCATTTTATGTGGGACAAACCTCCAGACCCTTAGATTGCGTATTATGGAGCATATAAGTGACATCAGGAATAGGAGGACCAATAATGCATTATACAAACATACGTTTAAACACCCGGCAGCAATATTTAAATTTACTATTATAGATAAAATAGTGGGTAACAGATCCCAGAAATCTGGATGGCATTCTATTTTAGATGCAAATGAGAAAAAGTGGATTATCACATTGGGAGGGCTTTTCCCACCAGGATTGAATGAACACTTGTAATGGGACCAATCAGAAGCTAATTTGTTAATGAATGACAGTATATAATGAACAATGGCCTGATGTATTTTTAACACTGAGGAAGGCTATCATTAGCCGTAACCGGTCTGTTTCTTTCTGTTATTCTAACAGTTTGTTATTTATATGACTTAATAAAGGGTCATTGGCACGGTATCACAGTTTGCTGGCTCAATTTGTGGTTTGATATCGTTCATTGGAGCCATGCAATTGCCTAACACACAGGGGACTTTGTTGGCTGTAACACTTCCTTTCCTTGCTGTGGGTCTGTGATGTGCTGCATGCTCAGGTCATGTGTACCTGAAGCACTTAGATTGAAGTTACTTTTTGGCGTATTCAGTCCTGGATGATGGTTATTTTTTTGGCCCTACTACTATTTTTGACTTTTTTCTCCAAAAATACAAGGATCTATTCATGTACATGTGACTGTAGTGTTTTATAACCTTCGTTTTGGCTTGCAGGTGTGCAACGTGTTCGGTTGGGCCTAATGGAACCAGGATACCTGTTCTAATGCATAGTAAGTGTACATTCTAACGGTTTCTTTTTTGTTGGAAGGTTTTTTACCTCTTCGTCTAATCCTATTTTGATTGGAAACTGTCAGCAATCCATAGTGTACAATTTTGGGTATTAAGTCCTATTTATGGGGCTGTTATTCATCGTAACTGTTTTCCTGCATAGTGACGAACAGTGATTTTGCTGACTGAATTACATGCTCCATTTTGGGAAGTGTTGGTGGTGTATGATTGAAGGTGGTGCTGAACAATTCTAATGGCCTTTGGATTAAGAATGGCATTTTTTGATCGACCTGGATGCCAAGCCAGAAGGATTAAGCAATAGTTTTTACTCATTAATCTTGCCCCTGGTTTTGAACCGTTGGTTACTACATTTTGGGTGTATGTTCATGGCTGTTGTTAAACGATAAGGACAACGACATCTCACCATCAAGTATCCACTGGACTTTGTATATTTTTACTGATTTGAAAGGAGGATACTTTTCATCCTATATTTGGGAATTATGATTTGGATTAATATTGAACAGTTTTCTTGACATTGGGGGCTTTAACACGGCTATTTATATGTTTTGAATAACTATATTTGCACAAGTTACTGCTTTGATTTAGGCTGTGTGATATATTTAATTATATTTTACACAATTTAGGTAAAGTGCATATGTGCTTGAGTCGCTAGATATTTTTCTCCTTTTTGAGGCTTTGTACCAATTATATTTGTCCATATGTTGGTTAGCTTTTTACGCTTGGTGAGACCAATCTACTGATATCATTGGTTTATTTATGAATACCAAGGAACAGAAAAGGGGATAACATTGTTGATGTTGATGTTGAATTCATGGGAAAATGCAGGCCTAACTATATATTTTCTAATAGTAGTTGATCAGCCTGTATAAATTCTTCCTTTGATATTATTCAGGGATTGTGGTGAACCATTGAGTACACATTTTGGTGGGAATCAGTAACTTTTATAAACATAGTCATTCTAATTATTTTTGATTTGCACCTTCCAATAAACCTATAGGGGAACACACTTTGGCCTCTCAAATGTCCATATCCCATGTTGAATAGGATGAATATATGACCTGTGGGATTTCCTGTTTATTATTGACTGCAAATTTTTGGTGCCCTTAGCAGAGGCTTTCTTTGCAAGGGGTTGTATTTTTCAGGCAGGATTTTTTCCAGTGGTACTACTGGCAATTGGGGAGTGGTCCTGATTTCAATAGAATCTGATTAAAATTGTTTTGTGACCAACAAATAAAATTAAAATTTTGGGGAATTTAAGGACCAGTACTTCTTATGTATTATATTATCAACTCTATTGATGGAATTTGTGTGTTAATGCATGTCATGCTCTATTTGGTTGGAATCTGTGGACATAGCACTGCCAATGGTGGTTCAAACTGAATAGAGGTAGGGGCTATTATGGTCCACTTACTAATTTGATGCTATAAATTGTTATAGTGGCATGGCCTCAAACTCTTGTTTAACTATAACAAGGGTTATTTCTGTTATACAACTTTGGATGAATCCTCTTTATTGAATACGGATCAATTGGTTTGAAGGAATATAATACCTCTTGTCAAGGGGTCCTCTTTCCATACTGGTTTTGAAAATTGTTGATACAATATTTTTCATTGTAATGTATGTATGGACGTAGCATTGCCTGGAGTTTATATAATTTCCTGTGGTTGGTTGTATGATCTGTTGGCAAGGGCTATTATTGTCCATATCTGATTTTATTGGATATTTTTTGGGGAATACTATAGGATAAGATTTTATTAGTCCTACCATCTACTTTATTTTTATTTTTTTGTTGGATCACTGGTATTTCTAATTGCTTTATACATTTTTAGGACCCCCCCCCCCATTGTCTGAGTCACTATTGGAAATTGTTTGTTTGATCTTTTCAACCTACATAAATGGATCTTACTCAGATATTGTTGGTCTTATCTGCAGATAGGGAGGACCTCGCTGTCTTTGGTGTGGGTGACAGCACCAGGAGAGGTGATGGGACCACATATGTAGGCACTGAGACCAACTGTGAGGCCCTTTTCAATAAATTAAATAAGCATGAGATTGCTCAGATCCAATGTTTGGCATCTGCGTCCTTTTTAAGGCGTATTTGGCCAAGGGGGTTGAAAATTAAAATACAACCATTAGTCAGTGAAATAGACAGTGAATTGCCCCAACAATGGGCAGCCATTCAGCAACAGGCATCCATGGGGTTTGTCGAGGCTTTAGCCATTTCCCATAACCGAATAATTGATAGGGATATTATTGAAATTACCAAATTGTGTGAACAAACAAGGGCTTTTGAGGGGGATTCCTTTTATATGACGTGCCTTAATAAATTGGGTAAGGATTTCCTGAACCTAGAACAACAACTAAAGGAGAGAAAGGTTCAGAAATTCCAACAGGATCAGGAGGATTATGAGAAGGGGAAACCCTTCAGTGTCAACAGGCATGTCAGATTTGAGGGGGGTAATAGTAAAACAATCAAACGTATGACCCAGATCCATTTAAAAAAAAAATCTACTGTGGATACATCAGCAGAGGATTCCTCCTCGGCCACTGACCTGGACATGCAGCACAACCTAGACTCCCCCAGCCCAAAAAGAGCTAACACTACTGGTCCTTTAGGCCCTACAAAAGGGCAGGGAGAAAATGTAACAGGAATAAGCGACATGGAAAGTTTATTGAAACTCTTGACTCAAAAGTGAATGTATGCTCTAATTCCAATGTGATGAATATCTCCCATGTCACTTTGTCTGATGCACAGACCAATCTCCTCAATAAAGGCCTTAATTTTATTCCAGCTTTTTTTGTGTCAGAGGACATTTTGGCTCAGGATGTTATTGCTTTTTGCAGATTATTGAACTTGCAGTTGCATTTTAATGATAGTGTTACGTCTAATGTTGGTCAAGAATTTATTTATCACAAATCCATATTTGTTCCACCTATGAATCATAATGTTCAGTCATTTCAAACTTCTGTTCTCAAAGATTTACATTATTATTCCAGGGACTTCATTTGTCGACCAAACAATCTCTCAAAGATTGAGATAAATACTCTACGTGAAATTGGAAATAATAAGGAGATTGTTATTCTTTCAGCTGACAAGGGCGGAGCAGTGGTGGTTATGAGCTGGGACAAATATGATGCTGAAGCACAAAAACAACTAAAGGACAGGAGGCACTGTTTTAATATGTCTCTTGATCCTACCTTTAGGTATAAAAAACAAATTGATGAATTTGTGGCCTTTGTGAAGGCTGAGGGTATTATCTCAGACTCTACCTTACATCATCTCACTGTTTCAGATCCCAATAACCAATATATTTATTTTCTATCTAAAATCAATAAAGATCTTTTGAATCCACCAGGTAGACCGATTGTTTCGGGCCGAGGGTCCATCACTGAGCCTCTATCTAGTTTTCTTACCGACTATTTACAACCGCTTTTGAAATGGGTAAGAGCCAGGATTCAGCATACAACTGAATTTTTGGACATTATTTCTGATGTACAACTAGAGGAGGGATGGATTCTTTGTACACTTGATATCAGTGCATTATATACTAATATTCCTCATCAAGCTGGCATTGAAACAATTAAATATTGGCTATACAAGTCCAATCTATACCAGCCTGGATTTAATACTTTTCTGATTTGTCTGATGGAGCATGTCCTCACTCAGAATGTTTTCTTTTATGGGGACCAGTGCTACTGGCAGGTGAAAGGAACAGCTATGGGGGCATCTTTTGCCCCTATTTATGTGGACCTGTTTATGGCATATGTGGAGGAACATCTCATTTATGACAGGTCCCATAACATCTATTTGGATGAGATTTACATCTGGCAGAGGTTCCTGGATGATTGCTGGATGGTGTAGAGATCAGATGTGGAATATTTATTGGAATTTGTGGGATATTTGAATGAAAATAAATGGGGACTACAGTTTATAGCAAATTACAATGTGGACCAAATAATATACCTAGATGTCCTGGTAACTAGGAATTCGGACCACATTCTACGAACTGAGGTGTTTCATAAATTCCCACAGTATAATTCTCTTCTCCACGCCTCCAGCTTTTATCCACCTCACATAGCCAAAAACATCCTGAAATCTCAATTTATTAGAATAAGATGTATCTATTCGGATGATGCAACTTTTGAAACCTTCAGAAAAGATCTTACAAATAGATTTCGGGATAGGGGTTATAAAATGGGGCATGTACCAACAGCAAGCAACTGGGAATCAGAACTGAATAGGGATGATTTGCTCGAATACAAGGAGAAGCAACAACATCATACCAATTTACCAATACGTTTAATCACTACGTATGGGACGAACACGGATTTATTAATGAACAGTGTCCAGCGACACTGGAATATTTTGTTAGCTCTAAACACTTTATCAAATATCCTGGGGGAGAGATGTCAATTTTCATTCCGCAGAGGCAATAATATGGGCTCATGTTTTCATTTTTACAAAAGGGGCTTGGAACGGCAGTCTATAGGAATTAAACAACAAAAAAACATCACAGGGGATATTGTGACAGGTTGTGCAGCATGTGGACATTGCACCAACATTGTGAAAACTAAACAGTTTAATAGTAGGAATTCGGGCACTGTTTCTGATGTAAAATTTTTTGCAAACTGCAGTAGTGACTGGGTGATATACTTGGCCATATGTAACTGTTTGCATTTTATGTGGGACAAACCTCCAGACCCCTTAGATTGTGTATTATGGAGCATATGAGTGACATCAGGAATAGGAAGACCAATAATGCATTATACAAACATACGTTTAAACACCTGGCAGCAATATTTAAATTTACTATTATATATAAAATAGTGGGTAATAGATCCCAGAAAGCTGGATGGCATTCCATTTTGGATGCAAAGGAGAAAAAGTGGATTATCAAATTGGAAGAGCTTTTCCCACCAGGATTGAATGAACACTTATAATGGGACCAATCAGAAGCTAATTTATTAGTGAATGACAGTATATAATGAACAATGGTCTGATGTATTTTTAACACTGAGGAAGGCTATCATTAGCCGAAACCGGTCTGTTTCTTTCTGTTGTTCTAACAGTTTGTTATTTATATCAATTAATAAAAGTTCATTGGCACGATATCACACTTTGCTGGCTCATTTTTTGGTTTGTGTAACACCCCCCCCACCAAAAAAAAAAAAGGTTGCTACATTAATCAAATATAGCATATATGAACACCCCTGATGACATGTAAAACACAACAGTGATATCACATTCACATTCAAAAAATATTACTATTTCTGAAAAAACTTACATTTAGAAAAAATTAAAAACTTCATGGGAAAAGTCTCTGTCCTGATACTACATTCCAAGTAGGTTTCCATTTATTTAGCAAAGTAAAATATAACTAAAACAATGTAACTGCATGGGACTGCATATCCTGATATTACACCAAACCTTTCCACAGCTATTAGCAGGCCTTTTTGGGTGTATGGCCTGAGCAGAGTGATATCACACCCATAGGGTGTGGCCTACACCCTAGTATGCCATGCATCAGACTTTGTCCCTTTAATATGGGACTTCAGGAGAATGGAATCCATTAAAGCCTTGGACTGAGCCCCAAGGTGGTCAGAGGAGGAAATCAAAATCCTTTTCTACCTTCTGCAGGACTATACCCATTGAAGTTAGATCAGGCCACCACTACTGGCAAGTGGAGAAGATGATATATGACAGGAGATGGGGGAATCCCCATCTTATCTGACAGGGATCCCATGCTATGAGGAGCAGGTGCACCATAGGTACAATGCCCTGTATAGGTGAAGAAGAGATCATCTAGCTAAGTGAATTTGAGAGGTTTAGAGAAGACATCCGAAGTTCTATAGTAAGTATTGTATCTTACTCTGTGTATAATATATATCCACATACACATACATATATGTGTTTACACATAACTTCATATTTCTGTTTTAGTTATGTTTATGTAAGCAGATATGTATTTGTACAGAATTATGCAAACACAGACACAAATATTTGTTAAGCATTCCATTTCAGACATAGTGGCAAATGGTTCTGCATTAATAGCTTCATAAATTTTCCTGCTTAGTCATAGGTAAAATTCAACTTGTAATGTAAAAATTGTTATAATTATCCTGCAATACCATCTATACACATATTGGTAATGTTTTGGCATTTTCCAGAAGGTTCCTCCTGTTCAGTAGTGGCTACATAGACTAAGGCATGATACGCACGCTGGGGTGAGGGTGGAGGTTGGGTGCATTTCTCAATATTGTGTATGATTACATTTACTGCAAACTGAAATGCTTTAAGTCATTCAAAATAACATACGCAGTCAATTAATTAATTACCCTGCAATACAAATAATGATAATTAGACATTCAAACAGCTGATTATTAATGTGAATTTTTCATTGCAGCTTAGACTGGTCACTTGTAATTCCTTGTAAAGTTAGTAACCATTGCAAGAATGTGGCCCTCTTGAAACTGACTGCCTGCAAATGTTGCCATGGTAGCATAAATTTCAGAAGCTGATCAATACATCAATGCCCAAACCCCTCTCATTCCTCCACTGTGGTGGTTCTGAATGTATAACTTATGGATGTCCAGTACTGGCTGCAACAATTTAAGTTATACACCATAGTCCTTATGAACTAAAGGTATACACCATACTAGGTTTTCCAGGATGTATAACATCTCATCATTGCCAAGGTTTTGAAAAAATGCTTCACCAATGCCCTGTAACACATTTACATTGTAATATGCTGCATTTAAAAAGAGAGCTGACTACCTGAGAACATGCATCAAGTTAGGGGTATTAAAATTGTTGACATCAGTTAAAAATGTTAATAAATTTAATGGAAGCTTTAATTAATGAATTGCTTTCAGCCATGATACACACAAATGGAATGAATAAGCAGTTTTCTTTTTCTCCTTTTTTTTTCACGTCCCCATCTGAGAAGGAAATTACATATAACAGATAACTGCACCAATGAAAAGTGGTAAGGCTGATGCAGAACACTCATAAGTATGACACTTATGAAAAGTCGAATATAATTTAAATTGCAATGTTACCAAAACACATGGTGGGGGAAGTGGCTCCACCCCTTAGGATCCCACATGTGCTGTAAACTGGTAAGCCAAAAACACCATAATATTCAAGGCCAGCTTGAGGCAGTGGTTGAAAGTTTAGTTGAAAGGTGCCTGCAACCACTGCATTTTCTCCGCCAGAGGTAGAAATACTTTCTGACCCAGTTTGTTTTCACTACTGAGCCACCAGAGGCCTCCTCTCCCACACCATCAGAATCCCCTTCACCAGATCCATTAAAAAGGTGGAGATAATTCATGTCCGGATTTGAACAGTAGTTTTCACACCTCCCCCATCCCTTTTCTGTCCAGCTTACATCTATGTCTTGTCCCTCCAATGTCAGCCAACCATAGTGTTCCTGTCTATCTTGTCTGTCATTTAAGTTTATATTTTCCTTTGCTCTTCCCTAACCCTTACTCTTACATCCTTTACCGTTACTCCTTCACCAACTTTCCTTTAAAAATGTTGGAAAATGGTGGTGGTCTATCCCACTCGAAAACACAAAGCCTTTCCTGCCCTCTCCTCTCCTCTCTCACCTCCTTCTGCACAATCCTCTACATGTCTTACTTCTGTATCCTCCTTGTCCTGCCTCTGACCTATCATCCTCCTTTCCACACTTATAAATGCCCTAGCAAGATGTTCTTATAAGGACATCTTTTACAGGAAATAAAATCTTAAAATAGTTTGGGTAAACAATGGAGCAAGATCACTAAGCTCAGCTCAGCACAGGTTCTTGCGGAAGTTCTCAAGATATCCACACAGGTCCATGCTTGCAACCTCCAGCCAGAAATTCCCAATACCATTCATGACTTTATATATACACAAATTCCTCCACCAAAAATTACATTGGTTTCAGCTCATTTTATGTAATTTTAGATGTGTGAAATTGCTGCAGTATCTTGACACTAGGCTGAGAAGTTCTGAAATATTTGCTCATGGATTGTCTGTGGAATACTTGAAGATTTTTATGCCTCTCTTAATCCAGCAAGAACAATGCAAATACTCAGGGTGACAGACAACTACATAGATATAATCATAGAAGATCTGATGTAAAATCAACATGGTTTCCAGCTGAAAAAGAAGGGTGCTTACAGCTGTAAGTCTGGGTAGGTACCCAGATGTATTAAGCATGTGCTTGTATATATGTTAGACTATTTTAGACATTAACCAAAATTATACAACGACCCCCCCCATTAATATTCAAAAACGTGCACGCTGATTGGTCAGCGTGCATGTTGTAAATCAGAGTTATAGTAATGGAAAAAGGTCCAGTCGTCCGGACTTTTTCCATTACTATAACTCTTTTTTTACAGCAACGGAGAAAGCAAGATCTCCATTGCTTCACACTGTCTCGCTATGTTAAATGAGTTTAACATAGCGAGACAGCTTTAAAAAAAGCTGTCTCACTATGTTAAAAGAGTTTAACATAGCGAGACAGTTTGTAAAAAGCAACGGAGATCTTGCTTTCTCCGTTGTTTTTTTCAAAACTGTTTTGCTATGTTAAATGGGTTTAACATAGCAAGACAGCTTTAAAAAAAGCAACGGAGATTTGCTTTTTTTTTTAAGCTGTCTCGCTATGTTAAACTCACTTAACGTAGCAAAACAGTTTGTAAAAAACAACGGAGATCTTGCTTTTTCCGTTGCTTTTGCCTACAGCTCTGATGTACTGCATAGGCATATGCATGCGCAGTACATCAGAACTGCCAAAGAATACCAGACAGCTGCGGAAGGGCAGCAAGGAGGCATTATACAATGCCATTACTTAAGAAAAGTAATTATTTTTTTTCTTAAATCATGTCATTGTATAATAGCAATAACCCACTTCTGGGTGTGGGTAATGCTGGATTTACCCACGGATGGCTTTGTCTGGCCACACGGGCTTCGCCCTCGTGACCAAACCACACCAACCGTGGGTAAATCCAGCATTACCCACACCCAGGCGTAGGTTATTGCTATACTATATAACATTCAACCTGCACAGTTTTGTATTACACCCTGTTGCCATACAGTTTCACATGTGCTTATGCATATCACATTTAGGTATAAAGACACATTATATAACATATAAATGTGTTAAATTATTCTGTGGTAAAAAGTATGTGCTTCTATGAAACACAACATTGCACTTTCATTATATAGTATAAGAACACATTTATGGAAAAAAAATATATATGTATAACGTGCAGGTTGAATGAGCAGAATTAATGAATATTCATAAGGTTATGTTTTATTCATGAGAAAGTTAATTGACTGAGCATTCCCATTGGATATTGATTTTTTTAAAAATGTATTATATAGGGGGGAGCAACACACATTTCACTGTTCTGATGACGTCTGCAGTTAGCAGATGAAAAAACTTAACCTGTGTGTAAAATAGTTTTAACCCTCAGGGGTTCATTTTTATTTGTTTTCTATTAAAAGCGATTTTTTGAAAGTAAGCATTTGCAGTAAGCTACGGTCCTTTTTAGTGTATATTTGGTATATATTTTTGGTTATTTAGTCATATATACACTTACAACTTGGTATTAAATACTATTTTAGACATTGCTAATTGTTTTATAATTGAATTTATATCTGACTTTGGAGATGTTTTTGCCATTTCAATTGTTTGCAGCATTTGAAATCTAGTTTATCATAACAGCCATGCAAAATTCCTTGCCTAAGCTCTTTGTTTTGCTGAAGCTGAGTCTCAAGACATATCCATTCTTTACTGTGTTATGTTAATTGTTTGGCTTCTTAATTTGCCCACCGTTTATGATAAATACATTTCAGAAACCTCCCGCTCCTTTCCTTTTCATTTCTACTGGTTAAACACTTGAGATAGATAGACCAACCTATCAGAAGGGAGAAAAGAAAAAAAAAATCTTGATGCATGATATGGCTCTAGCAGATGATAAGATGGAGGATGTTAGAAGGGAAGAGATAAATTAGAGGGTTACGTTATGGGGTGGTGGACTTATTGATGGAAACTCTGGAGTCATCAGGGTTTACAAACAGTAAGAATTTAGAAATAGGAGAAAAGGCACTTACAATTATTAAACAAAGCAAGGTGTTTAGATTGGAAATTGTAATGTCTATGCAAATGATCAAAGCAATGAGTATGAAAGAATGAACCAAAGCCATAAATATGAAACTGTTTATTTATTTTTGTCACTGTGTGTAATTTCTGTACCAGAAAATATTTACATGTGAATGTAAGAAAGAAAAAATGAGAAAAGATTCAATTCCATAGTATTAATAGGGAATGTGTGCTCTCAATTTTAGGATGTTTGAGTTGTCAATGGATTGATACAATAAAAGGAAATCACAGTCTGAATGCACAGTTACTATGTAATTTGGAAAGTGTGGAGACTGATGATATGCTTAAAGGATATAAAAATATGTTTACTGGTTTGACCAGTATGCCTGAAATTCATTATATTCAGAGAGCTCCTGCAATGCTACCAATAATTATGATAACTAGAATCTTGATGGAGACAAACTGCATGGAACTCACTGGTGTGATTAGAAAACATAATTTGTAAATAGTAAACAGTATGATTGCCTTTAGTAATTTGTAATAATCCATAAGATCTTAATAAAGCTATAAAGAGTGTTGTCTTCTTCACATAAAAAGTGAAGCTTTTCATACCAGAAGCTAAACCATTTTCTGTACTTGATCCATGCCAGAGATTATGGCAAATCATCGGTTTATAAGCTTTTATTAGGCAAGTGGCCTGGGTACCAGATCTTTGTCCTGCAAACCAGAATGTTTAGAGGTAGATTTACCACCCATTTAATGATGGCCATACAGATAACTCCAACAATAAATCTGTGGGCACTCATCTGATCAGCAAGCCAGATACTGAAGGAGCTCAATGGGATACATTGGCATGTAAGAGGTGCTTGTATTATACATAGGGGATTTCTGGATGAGAACCTCTGTCTCTAAGTGGACTTGTTTATGATATGGAGAGGTGTATTCAAAACACTGCATTATATCCTGTGATTGACCTGATGAGGGAAGAATAAAGGAGGATTATGACATTATTGGAACTGGTGGATATACCACTGGCAATTAGTTTGGCAAGCTAGATGGATTTTCTATGTGTAACTAATACATAGTGATCAAAAACTGTGCATTGCTGAGAAATGTATTTAGATCTCTGATCACTGGTGAATCACAAGCAGGGTAACAGTTGTGGTAATCAGTAGGATAAACTTGTTTCCCAAAAGCAACTACACTACACTACGTTTTCATTTCAGTAAGTCTAAGGCCATGGACCATACCAGAAACATAGCTGGTTCAACCACCAGTGCCTTTGCCAGTACCACAAACTAGTCCCCCACCTCCTCAGCCTTTCAAGTGAAGAGCAAAGAGTGAAAAAAAGAGCACCAACCAGGTGGCCATGACATACCCCCTCCTCTTGCCTCAGCCAATCAGATCCCATTTCTGTGCCCTACATCTGTCTCTCATTTTACTAAAAAAGGTTAAAAAAATTATTTCTTTTGAACTGTAACAAACTACTTGCTACAAAGTTGTTACAGTTTATATACCCTACATGGAGCACTACAGTGCATGAGTTTTTTGTTTCTTTAATTGATATTTATTTACATAACTGAATGACCTAATCATCATCTTATAAACTTCATGAATAAAATTAAGTAAAAAAAGAAGAAGCATTTTTTTTTCTCTTTTAAACTGTAGCAAACTGCTTGCTACAATTTATACCCTGCTGCATGGAGCACTACAGCATTCATGTTTTTTTTTTTACTTTTAAATTGTAGCAAACTGCTTGTTACAATGTAGCAAACATTTACTACAATTTAGATCATACCCAGTGCACTACAGCACAAAGGTTTGGCTGCAAATGCAGTTCCAGATTTTGAAAAAAGCTGGTATGCATTAAAGAACAATCATGATTGGCTGGTCTTGCCCCTCCCAACACTTTTTGCCCCTTTCACCTCACTCTAGCTTTGCCACTGGACCGTGTACCAAATTTTAGTTCCTGGAGCTTTTGGCAAATTTATTTAACCATGTAACATTGACATCTGCTTTCACATCAGAAGGAGATGCAGAAGAAGAGGGGACCCAGGATGAAATCCTGAGAGAACACAGCTAGTGACATGTCTTTTGAATCTGATTGGGCATCTGATTTGCAACCCAAAATATGCCCTATTGATTTATGTTTAGACTACTGAATTTATTAATTATGCCAACATGGGGAATCATATTGAAGACTTTAGTAAAGTTCAGAAAAGCAGTATGAACAGAAAGGCTTTGTCAATACCACCCATTAAACATTCACAGAAATTAAACAGATTAAGGGAAACAAGATCCAGTACTCACAAAACCAAAATGATTAGGGTCAGGGGCTTGTAGGTCATCAGTTTCATTGCTATGATACTGACCAAGAGATATTCCATGATTATGTATATGATGATTGCAAACTTAATAAGATGGCAGTTGCCAGGGCTTGTGGTGAAGCTACCCTTATTGAGTGGAAGTGTGATGACCATTCTCTGGAGCTGAGGTACATACCCTGTGGAAAAACTAAGAATGAAAAGATTTAAGTGGGAGTTCAGCAGTGTTGTACTTTATACTTACCAGGAAACAGCCAGGTATATTGTCGGGACCATTAAGCTATTATTGTTGGTTTTAGATAGAGCTTCTAGGATCTTGTTTTCAGTGATTGGGGAAGGGGAGTGAAACACAGGGGTGAGTGGTTTGGGTAGATTTCTTAACTTCTAAGCACAAGAAATCTGGACCAAGCAAAAACTAAAGAGGAAAAGGCCCAAAATCAGTGGAAGATATGAAGTATTGCTCTTATAAACTTGGAAAGTTGCTAGAATAACAGTTTGTGCATTAGCACGCATTTTCTGAAACATATAAAGTCTGAAATTCAAATGTTCAGTCCTCAATGATCTGCCAAAAAACAGATTTTATGAGGAACAGACCCATAAGAAATTTGAACTTTTGAAGCTTCAAGCTTTAAAAGTAGACCCATGCCTGAATGTTTGAATGTGCATGTTGGGGCTGTTATACCTCCACATTCACCTAGATTAGCAAGCAAATACTGCAACATGATGGAGGACAGAAGATGCCAGGGATACTCTCTTTACATTTTGCCTTAAGTACTTAAAATGGAACATTTTGCAGCATGAAAAATGTGGAGAGACAGGAAATGCTAGAAACCAAGGATGCTCTCTTTGTATTGTGTTTTTGAAAATTCTTGTGCCGTTTATTTTTCCAGTACTTGCTTAGAGTTTTAAGTTGCATTTTTCCACTGCTGAAGTTCTCTAAATGCATTCTGTCTGTTATTGCAAGTAATTTCAGGCATCTGTTTTGTGGTTCCCTAATATACATACATTCATACATCCACCCACAACTCCTTTTCCAATTGGTGCACATGGGGTCGAGGTGCCACTTCAACAGTAACAATCATCTAGACCCAAGGGTCACACCACCGAGTGTCTAGTCCTGCTGCAGCTGTTCTTCCATAGCACACATTTGCATGTATATTCACACTTAAGGCCAATTTAGAGTATCCAATCCACCTATTGCATGTCTTTGGAATGTGAGAGGAAACAAGAGCACCCAGAAAATCCCACAGAAACATAGGGATGACATGCACACTCTGCACAAGAGGCTTCCCATTCAAGAATCAAACTGAAGAACCTCTTGCTGTGAGGCAACAAAGCTAACCACAATGCCACTGTACCACCCTTTGTGGTTGTGCTTGAAACCAGTCAATTGTACATCAAGAGGATTAAAAGTCTGCACTCTTGTGGCAGGAGAGGGCTTATTTCATCTATATGAGCTTGGAACTGCTGGAAGAAAACTTATTATGTGCTTATCTGGTTAGCCTGAGGGCAAACCTAGTTTAAAAGTTGCTTTTTTCAGCCTGTATTTAACCCTAGCATTTGTGCAATGCTGTGCTTCATTCAGTGACTGTTACCAGTTCTCTGCATAGTTGTATGCACATAGAAGTTGTATTTTTCCCTATAATACCTTTCTCTGAAATTTCCCACATTCCCCCGTTACTCAAGGAGGCACTGGTTTGTGCACTAAGTAGCATTGTTTATTTATTTATTTGCAGTTTGCTTGCCAGGATAGTCCAATTGGGCCACAAGGAGCTCGCTTTCAATGGAGTCCTGGGGAGAAAAGCTCCAGAAAAATACAAATACATAGTACACATTGTACATTTACATTACATATTATCTCAGAGGAATACAAAGTAAATGTAATAAGAAAAGGTTAACAATGATAGAATACATTAGTATAGTTTGTCAAACAGCAATAAAAACACTTTTTTTATTATTTATTTTATTTATTTATTTTTTTTTTTTGCACAAAAGTAGCAGGATAGGGTAACTGTTAAGTAGTTAGTCAAATAGTTCAATAGATCTGTGGAACTATAGGAGGCAGTGATGGTGTATTTAGTAGTAGTAGAATAGGAAGTGGTATTAGAAGGATTAGGTAGGATGGAAACAGGAGCACTTGTATTGTGAAGTTAGATGTGAGTGCAGCAAGGTTTTAAATGAGGAGAGACTACTGGTGATGCAGATAGGAGATGGTAGAGAATTCCAGAGGCATGCAAGAGAGAAGGACATTAGGTGACTCCCAGCTGAACATGTGGGTTTGTGCAATTTAATTAGTTTTTGGGAATTAGATCTTAGAAGTCATTCTGGTTCATACATTTCAAAGGTAGTGGCTAGGGCGGGACAAAGAGAGGGACTGTAAATGAGTTTGTGTGCTTGAATGAGTTGGGTGTAAGTGAGGAGGTTAGGTTTCTCAAGCCAGTTTAGTTGGTGAAGAGAATTACAATTGTGACAAATGGCTCTGTGACCTGCTGCAAATTTTGATATCTTGTTATAGCAAGAGGAGAGTTTTGTTTTGAGGGAGGATTTCAGGTTAGTGAGGATAGCTGCACCATATAGGAGGGATGGGATGAGATAAGTATTGGCTAATATGAGCCTAGTGGAAAGAGGGATATAATGATTATGGCAGTATAGCATACCAAGATTTCTGTGGGTTTTTTGATATTTACTTGTAAATGTTTGTCGAATTTTAGTTGATCATCTATGAGCACTCCTAGTAGTTTAGTGTCAGAGACTATTTCTAGGAGAGTATTATTTTTGCTGGTGATTATAAATGAGTGTTTATCTAGGGAGGAGGTTTTGGAGATGGTGAATAACATAAGTTTACTTTTGGTTGCATTAAGAGCCAGATGGTTGTCTAGCATCCACTGCTCAGTAGAGGAGAAGGTGGTTTGGGTAAGCTTGTTTAGAGTGAGGATAGAAGGAGAGGAGCAGATAATGGTAGAATCATCGGCATATTGGATGAAGCTGGGGTTTGGAATGGCTTGGTAGAAGTTGTTAATGAATATGTTGAATAGTAGGGGACCTAAAATGGAACCTTGGGGGACACCTGTGGGAGTAATAAGGAAGGGTGAAGTGGCTTTATTCCATTTGACTGCTTGTTGTCTGGTTGTGAGGTAGCTGGAGAACCACTTGGTACAGGAAGGGGATAGATTTAGTTTGGAGAGTTTATTAAGATGCAGGTTGGGAGAAATAATGTTAAATGCCTTAGAGAGGTTGAGCAGAAGGTTGGATACGAAATGGCCAGAATCACGGGCTTTGTTAATTGTTTCAAGGAAGGAGAGGAGAGCAGTGGAAGTGCTATAACCAGGTCTGAATCCATGCTGTGTGTGGGTAAGAAGCTGGTTGTTGATGAGATAGGGTAAGAGTTGTTGGTGGATACAATTTTCAAGAACCTTAGAAATAGGGGATAAGATAGCAATGGGGCAGAAGTTTAGAATGTCATTATTATTACCTTCTTTGTGTAGAGGAATAATAAAGGTTTTCTAGAGCTGGGAGTCCTGAGATAGACTGATTAATTAGTATGCTGATAAGGAAAGCAATGGCTTCTGCGGCTACTTTTAGAAAGCAGAAGGGAATTTCATCAGGAGCATTGGAACCAGGTTTTACTTTTAGAAGTTTCTTTATGGTTTAATATAGAGATGGGACTGCTAGAGAAAGCTGGAGGTTGGGGGCAAGGGAAGCTGGAGGAGGAAGGGATGGGTGCATGCTGAGGAGGGGTTGTAGATGTGTTGATGAAGGGCAATGTTAGCTTGCTTATGGACTCTATGAAGAAATAGTTAAATTATGTGGCTAAGTCCATGTCAGAGGCATCTGGGTTGGGGCAAGGGTTTTCTTTTTTTCCCGGGTTGAGGAGAGATGACATTCCTTTCCAAAATAGTTTGGGATTGGTGTTGTGGCTGGTTTGTAGAGTAGAGAAATAGGCTTTGTGGTCTGAGGTAATACGTTTTTTGACTTTATTTCATAGTGTTTTATATTTGTTTAGGGTGATAGTGGCTTTATTTTTATGGTAACGTGTCCAGGCTTTGTCACAGAGTCGCATGGTGGCTAAGGTGTGTTTGGTTAACCAGGGTACAGGTTTACTTTATATACGTTTTGCTTTTAGAGGGGCAAAGGAGTTGACCAGGTTTGTAAAAGTAGAGTTAAAGCAAAAGAGATCCTTATCTAGGGGAAGAGTCTTTAGTGGGTTCCATTTTGTGCTTTTTAGTACATTTGTGAAGGTTTCAGAATTGAATAGGCAACGAATGGAAATATAAGTGTGTTAGTTGTATGGAAGAGGGGTGACGGTGGGAAGAGGGGAGACGGTGGGCAAAAGTGGGGAAGTGGTCAGCTAGTGTGTCAGCTAGTGGGTCTGGGAGAATACCACTATCAGAGATATAGTGAGGATGGGATGCTAGAATCTAGTCTATTGTACTTCCAGTAATGGAGTTCTTGGAAGGCCTGGTAGTGGAATTGAATAGTTGTGTAAAGTTATATAAGTTAATATTGAGTAAGTTAGTGGGAGATTGGATTGTGGCCCACTTTGTGTTCACATCTCCCAGGATTATGGTTTCATGAGTAATGTTGGTAGAGGCCCAAGAGAGAATATCTTCAAGGGATGAGATACTGTCTCCAGGGAGAATATAGAGGGAGAGAACAAATATGAGTTTATACTTGTTTAGGTGGATTAGGGCTGGTATTATTTCTGCCTTGCCAAATTTGGGAAAGGGTTTGGTATAGGGGGTGACTAAGAGGGATGCCAAGTAAAGGAGTGCTACACCACCCCCTTTTTTGTGTTTTGTCATTCCTTAACAAGCGCGAGTTGGGAGGAGTTATTTCAGAATCTTGTATGTGGGGCTTAAGCCAGGTTTCTGAGATGGAGAGAATATCAGGCTGGTTATGTAGAAGCTAGGCATGAAGGTTTGGAATTTTGTTACATTTAGAGCTGAGAAGTGGAGTGGTTTGCCTGTTTCTTGGGGTGGTGGGGGTGGGGTTGGGGGTTAGATTTGGTGTGGTAGAAGGGCCTGGGTTTGGGTGGATGTCCCTGGAGAGAAGGATAGAGATAAGATGATGGATGAGGTATTTGGTTTGTTTGGGGTGTAGTATACAGGTAGAGAGTTTTGTGGACATTAGACTGGTGTAGTTTGGACCAGTGTTTTTAGAGTTAGGTAGGAGTCTATAGGGGAAAAACATGCTAGTGTTGAAGGGGTAGAGACTGGGGGACATAAGGTTAAGAGTAAATGTGTAGTTTGTAGAGGATGGGGTAGTGGTGTGAAATAGGGGAGTGGTTTATGTTAGTAGGTTGAGTGATATAGTTTAGGTAAGTTATGGTAATTAGAAGTATTATTTAAGGAGTAGGGATAGCGGTTTGAGGGTCATGATGTTAGTTAGTAGAGTAAGGGGTGGGTTCAGTTGGGAAGTTACTTTATTTGAGATTATGGTTTAGGTTAATTGTTTGGTAGTTTATCAGGATAGGTTGTGTTTGGCAGTAAACTCTGAAGGGTAGGTTTACTTTAATGGGTGAACTGTGGGAAGGGATTTTGGGGAGTATGATGGGTAGTTTGGATTGGACTGTGGAAGTGCTGGGAGTGGCTAGGTAAGTATAAATGTAGGGGTATTGGGGTGGGTGAAATTTGGGGGTAGGGTAGGGGAGCAGAGTGAGCCAGCAGGGCAAACAGAGTGGGTGGAGCTAAGGCAAGGAAGAATCAAAGGTAAAAAAAAAAACAATCAGTGGAGTGGAAGGTACGTTCAGAGGATAGTATGCAATGGGGGTAATGGACATTATAGCAGTAGCATAAGGAAAGGATTAGAGTGGTTCAGAGAGGAAAATATGGCACCACAGGAAGGAAGGCAAAGTTAAAGAGTCTGGGGGAAGGTTTGGAAAGAAAAGAAAGTGAAAGAAACTAGGGGAGGGTTTGGAGAGAGTGCGGAGATGGATATCACAGTGGCCTAGCTGGTTGGAGCCAGTACTGACAGGGTCAGGTCAGCAGTGTGAAACAGCACTGAAAATAACAATCAGAAAGGAAGCAACTGTGAAAGTCAGAGCTGAAGAAGTAAAAAGAGAGCAAGCCAGAGACAGAAATGTTGCAGATATAAATTTAGAAACAGGAGACAAAGGGTACAGAAGATGTACTAGGGGCTAAATAACACTCTAGAGTGTGGCTGACAACATTAAACCTACATATACTGGAATTATTGAGAGTTAAAATAACATTAAACTAAAAGCTATTTTATATTATATAACTTGTTGCTATACAGAAACTCTCACTTTCTCTCCCCTTCTACTAGGCAACCTCTCACCACTACCTACATACTACCATCACTACTGTACGGTGCTCTACTACTAACAAACCTCTCTTCCACCATGTCTGCAAAACTAGAAATTTGTTACATCAAAATCTCTAAATTAACTACTAAATCTAACCACTCCTCCCATCACTGTACCTCTCTCCAAATGCTTAACTGGCTAGAGTTTCCCAACTACCTTGACTACCTCCAACTCACTACAGCCCACAAATTAATCTTTAAACCTACTGCATGCCCTGCTCTAGCAAATATCTTACCATCTTACACACCTCACAGACCCCTAACCCAGACCAACAAAATCTACTTTCTGTATACAAACCAAAACATCCAGCTGGACAGTTTCTCCTATCCTTTTCCTTAGACAAAAAATGGAACTCTCTCCCACCCTCACTATAAATCTCTAAAAACTTTGAACACTTCAAATCCCAGCTCCATTCCTACCTCTCCTATAATTGGAAATGTAATTGCAACCTACCAACCTAATCCTGCTAATGTCCCTATTCTGCTAATTCTCTCCTGTACATGTACTTCCACATATACCTCTGCACCTTGCTGTTTTTTTTCCTCTACAGCTTCCCCTCTCTCAGTCTAACATACTATAACATCAAAAGCTTGAATGTATATAATGTAAATACTGTACATAGTGTTGTAACTCTACTCTCTCTCCCTATCTGGAAATTTTCTCTTTTCTTTCTACCTACATACAAAGTTCATGCTAAGAGATGCTGCTAACTAGCTACAATTATCATCTCTGACATGTGTGTACTCCACGTTTGCTACTACTGCCTCTCTCTACTTACACCAGATTATTTTTCTACTAAACAACCACCTCCTTCTCTACTACTCAACTTCCCCCTCTTCTCTCACCAGAATCTTGAATTTATAATTAGTAAACATTGCACTTTCCTCCTTTATTTCTTCCACATTCTACAAAACCTATACTTCTAGCTTTCAAATATTCAGTCTTTGCAACTATTAACAGAAGACTTACAATTTCATAGTTTTTAATATTTTGTCAGCTTATTCTGCTTCCTCAGTTCAACTTTATGCTGTGCAAATGACTCTCTAATCAACTACATATATGTCATAAACAGTATTCATTTTTTTTTTTCAATTGTAATTTGCTATTTCTCAGTATATAATTCTACGTTTGTTTTAAATTATCATATGTTTGATTTACTTGTATGCATTATGGAGCTTTTCTCCCCGGGCCTCCACTGAAAATGAACTCTTTGAGCCCAGTAGACCTCCCCGGTTATCAAACTGGAAATAAATAAATAATAAATAAATTGTTGCATTATACAACTTGTTGCATTTTAGATAGCTTTCAGTTACACTATTACAGCCCCCAAACCTATAAGAAGCCTCTCTGAAATTTCTACAATCTTATGCTGCTCAGGGAGCAAGAAGTTTGCAACCTAAGCAGCATTGCTACATCAGTTATCTGTAGATTACACTACCTAAAGCAATCAAACCTTCTCCTGTTGCAAACATCTCTATTCTATTCCCTTGTAAAATACAAATTAAGGACCAGCAACCATGGATAGGCACTTTACCGCTATCTCTGAGGCTAGCTTGGTGGACCTTGGTATCCTGAGGCAATGTACGATTTAACTCATCTTTATTGACAACAACTTAATTCTGGAACAGATGAATACAGTATGTGAACAATGTGGTTATACAATGTCTCTGGAAGCAAGACTGTCACAAAAATGCTAAAACGGTTGTCAGTGACACACACAAACACACACACACAACCCTCACCACACTAACTAAACAGGTATATAGACTCACATATCTGGAAGTACTCACATGTAATTTTCCCAAACCTCAAAAGCTTCCCAGACACTGTCCTCAGCAACTCCACATGCAGCCAAACAAGACAACTCCCACCACAACACATAAAACTACTCCACATAATGTCTCATCTACTGAACTCAAAAGGCGTAACACCACATAACCCAATATTTTGGTCATATGAGACTCCATTGTGAGACCCACTGATCTCCTTTTCACCAGACTGAATAAGGAGAAGGTCACAGGTAGTTGCCTGTTAGGGGCCAGGATTCACTAGATAACACAAGCACTCAGGTGACTTAATCACAAGGACCAGTATGACTCTGTCATAGTCTATGTTGGGTATATGACCTGAGATGTACCCTCATGGACTATATGAAGAGAAATATGATTGAGCTCTCAGAATTTGTGTCTTTGGCATGTATTTGCCTTGCACTGAGCATCATTCTAGCTTGTCCAAGGATGCTGCCACACTACCAACAGATAATGGTTGCCTTTAATAACTGGCTTAGCTACTGGTATCACTCCACTGGGACTCAATATTTGTCAGCCTAGGAGAACATGACTGATAGGCCATTGTTGTTGTAAATATTGTTGTATTTTTGTTTCTATGTTGCTGTGCTTTTCTGTTCTACATGAGCTTGGAAAAACACTTGTGTATGGTCTGAATGACAATAAAGTTAATCTTGACTTGTGACTTTTTTTTTTACTTTTGACTCTGCTTTACCAGGGATGGTCTGTACCTATCACCACTAACCTTTATGATATTGGCCAAGTCATTACCTGCCCCTTTTTTAGGCATTGCCAAACAGATAAACTTTCCAACAAAGCAAAATCTACTCATGATAAGCTGAAAGCTAAAGGTATTACTGCTCAATGCTGGGAGTCTCAACAAGAAATTATGCTCCATGGAAGCATTTCTCACCTTGGAGAATGCTGATGCCTGTGCAGTTACTGAGACATGGTTCAAAGCGGCAAAAAGCACCCCAACAGTGCAAGGCTAGAATGCTGTTCATACATTCAGACCACACACTGCACATGACAGGACAAAAGGTGGAGGTGTATCAATCTAAATAAAAGATAAGCACACCTCAAGACCAGTCAAACAATATGACACATTTGAGCTACTCCATGTCCAACTAACCACAGGTAAAAACCCTTATCATATTCTTGCAAGCTAAAGGTCCCCCACCATGACCCAGGAAAATCATATCTCATACCTGAATGTACTAGAACTTGTTACCATTCAACCCAACACCATACTTATTGGTGATTTCAACTGCCCCTCCATTAACTGGGAAGCTTACAAGACCACTAACATGCAGGCTCAGTGATTTCTAGACTTTGTCAATGTAAATGCCCTGGAACAGCTAATCTGCACTACCACTAATGGTACAAATATCCTTGACCTGGTACTAACAAACATGGGGGAGCATTGCACCCTTCCTCAGGTTTAATGTCCTCACTAGTTAGCTGAGATCACAATGTGTTATACTTTGAAATAAATATAAAGCTAGAAACCCTATCTAATCTCAGAACCTATAAGTACTTTTCTAAGGCTAACTACCTCTTATTAAGTGATACTATAGGTAATTTCCAAGCTCCCCAAACCCAGAAAATATAGAGACCCATGTGGAGGTGTGCACAAAAGCAATGTACAATCATGCAAACAGCTGCATAGTATCTGCAGCACCAGACCAAAGTAAACCTAGGTCAAACTGCAAAAATAAGTCACCCAGGTGGATCCCTGGTCTTAATAGTTTGTGCGAGTAAAGAAAGACAATCCTGTCCAGAAGTAGGAGATGGTGTGCACAACAGGTAAAAAAACTCTCTCATTAATTTAACTAAACAAATCAGGGGACTAGTCAAGTCTTCAAAAGTAAACTTTGAGGCACAAATAGCCTTCCAGACAAAGGATAACCATAAGCCACTTTTCTTTTATGCTCGCAATTTTAAAGGTAACACCTAACAATGTGCAGAGTTAGTTGTAGATGGCATTACCTATACCCAACCAGAAGATGTAGCAAATCTAAGAAGTAAGAGTACTCTGAAAAGGCCGAAGACCCGTGGTGCTAGAGAGATTTACTGAATAAAATTTCTTCTGGGTTTCCTGGCTTTGTGGTTTTAGGATTTTATTATCATATAGTCTTGTGCAGAGATGTAGCAAATCTGCTGGCTGATAAATTCAGCTTGAGTTTTATCCCCCCCCCACATCGTCTCTGGTTACCCCCCAAGAAATATACTCCACCATTCCTCTACCAGGTATCACAAAAGAACAGGTCATCACTGCGTTCTCTAAAGCTAAAAACATGGCCATGATGGGTCCCAACATTATCCCAGAATGTCTCTTAAATAGCTTGAAATACAACCTGTCAGGCTCCTTAGGATATCTATTTAACCATACCCTCCAGACAGGCTTTGTCTCAAGGGAGTGAAAGATAGTAACGGTCATCCCTCTGAATAAAGGGGAACCACCAACAGACCCAGGAAATTACAGACCCATAAGTCTAACTAGTCTCATACGTAAGTCCATGGAAAGACTAATCATGGACCTAATAAACAATGACAGAGGAAATCTTGAAACATTGAAACAACCCAGTTCAGTTTTGTCAAGGGCAGGTAATGCCTGCTCAATCTGGTGAACCTCTATGAGAAAGTCACCAAGGGCATGGATGAGGGTAAAACAGTACATACTGCCTACCTTGACCTGGCTAAAGCATTTGACACAATTCCACACCTAAGTACTATAGGTAAACTCACAAAATAGGGCATAAATGCCTACATCACTAGATGGATAGCCAATTCGCCATGGACAGGACACATGTTGTTAGAGTGTCAGAATACAGATCCAGATCCAGCAAGAGGCCATTTACTATACCACTCACCTTGGTGCAAGGATCTCTCCTGTTCAGAATATACTTCTCTGAATTCAAAGCTAATGTAGATGGCCTTTGGCTGGCCAAATTTGTTGATGACTGCAAGTTGGAGGCAATCACTGAATACCCCAGTGAGAAAGGTCTGACTCAGAAAAATAAGTGGTGCCACAGCTATGGCCTAAAACTAAATGCAAAAAAATGCATAATTATAACTTTTAGAAGTTCAATACCCCTGAAAATTACAGTACTAATAAAACATCTTTAAGAGTGGACCCATGTTGAGAGATCTAGTTACACAGGTAGATAGTATGCACTATGACCACCATGTGTCCACAGTGGTGAGGAAGTCCTTCTATGTGGTACTGATTATAAGCAAGGGCATGGCATTCAGATCCAAGGAAGTTATAGTCACACTATACTTGGCTCTCATCAGACTAATAATTGAGTACAATGCGCCTTTCAGCATGTACGTGACCAGGCACTTGCAACAACTGGAGTGGTCTCAAAGGTTCCTTACAAAAAAAAAAAAAAAATACAGCTGTAAACAGCATGTCCCATGCAAATCACCTAAAAGGCCTGTCCCTTTACTCTGCCTTCTACCAACTATTGAGGAGTGGTGTATGCCTAACCTATAAGGCATTCTCAAATCTGGTCCTAATAAAACTATTACACATTCACAAAGCAAACAGCATGTGGATTACCCAATCCAAATATTTAAACCTGGCCTGTGACATGAACAAAACATGCTGGAGGGACAAATATGTGTCTCAGAGATCATCCTTTCTCTGAAACAGGCTACCTGTTTGTGTGAAGCAGAACCCTTTCCTGACCACCTTCAAAAGCAGTTTGGATAAATGGATGGGGAATGCTAAATTCACTCCTGGAGTGGAACCTATGTCCCTTATGGACACGGGCAGTCTGTAAAATACCCAAAGGCAGAGGCACAAACCTAAGCGATCCTCTAGCCCTTGCTTATCAAAAATCTGGATAAATCCAGATAATAATGGCGCGGCTTGTAAGGGCTCTTGAGCCATTAACCTATGAACCTTAGTTTAAAAGCAATAAAAAGGGTAAATTAAAAGTGGAAGAGAGAGAGAAATATTGAAACTTTGCACTCTTGACAAAACAAGCAGGAGCCTTAAACCTCTACACTAACATGAGTTAGTGTTATTTTTAGTGGGCGCTTTTTTTATATATATAATAAGAAGAGTGATAGATGTCTGGCAGTATTCACAAATTATATAAGTCCATATATTACAAGGGGCACAACATGTATTAGGAGCAACAGAAGGAGTGTTCTGCTGAATCAGAGACAGCTGAGAGGAATGGGGGGTGTCTGTGTGAGGGGAGGCTTTAGGACAAAACAAAAAAAACACTAGAATACAACAAGAAGAATTTTGAAACTACTACTAGGCTCACATAAAAAGTTAATAGAGTACAAGGTCATGCAGTTTAGGGGTAGTAAGAAGAATAAAAGTCTAATGCCTAGCATTATTGACTGACTGTAATCATCCATGATGTACATGTGTTAGGGGAAAGTAAAGGAATACAGCAGGGACATTACATGAACTCAGGGACAGGTAGGAATTAGGGTGTGTGTGTGTGTCTGGGGGGTGTGACAAAGGTGGCTGTGCCAATGTGATGCATGGGCCTCCTGTTTTGACTATTGCAGAAAAGTGCAGTTTTGCATTTGCAGTAGTTCAAGGTAATTCAGAGACATGCAAATTAGCCAACAATGACATCTTTCCTCATTGTGGCTATGATGTCTCTGAACTGCAATTACCCACATCACATAAACAGTCCCTTTTGGCTGCAGCTCCTACCACTGCCAATGGGGTTCTTTCTGAATCCCCAATCATATTTATCATGCCTCAAGCAAAGAGGTAGTTAGAGAAGTATCCAGAGCGATATGCAATGTGGTGTTTCAAGAGACTTAAAAAATACTGAAAACTGTCTGATTATGTGTTACATGAAGTGATTCCTTGTATATCAGAAATGCAGAGCAACAATTTTTCCCAAATATTCAAATGCTGGAAGATTTTTCAGAAAGTGAGTTAGATTTTATGAGTGCTTAGAAGACGAAGAAGTAGTGATTGCATTTATCAGTATGAAATATACTGCTCTAGTATTAATAAATTGTTTAGGCTTTGTATTTGACCAAAAGTAAATGAGAATGTGTTTGCTCTAAAAAGTAAGAGAAAATTCATACCATTTCGTATTGAAGTAAAGCCTGAATACAAAATGTACCTCATAACACAGTGTAAAACTTTAGCTTCTGAAAAAAAGAGAGTATTGTTTTTCTATACATCTTTTAGAAAATTGAGGTCTTTAGCTTCTGTAAGAGTATCCAAATTATATATCATATCATCAAGTATCCTTTAGGTGTTGCATACTAGGTAAGGAAATACCGATGAAGACAGTCACGTGAAAATTGTGTTTGTATCACAGAGTATTTTCAAATACTAGCTGCTACAGCTACCCCATTATAAATGCCAATTCCCCTATCAACCTGCAGTCCTTCAGCCCTATTTACAGTTCAGACTAGTATACTATCCCCACACTGCGGTGGCGGTGCTGCGGTAGCGTTGTCGCCTCACAGTAAGACGTTGTCCTGTCTGATTCTCAGCTAGAGCATCTTCTGTGTGGAGACATGCGTGAATGGGCGTACCTTAGTTGAAGGTTGTGCGTCAGGGCCGGCAACTCAGCACATAAAAATCTACTGCCAATCATTAGCGGACCGGAGTTCCACTGTGCCGATCACTAACTCGGAAAAGCCGAAAGACACAACAACTACTATGCTATCCCCCCAGTGCTGTGTGTCATACTTTCTTATTTCTCCTTCAATCTCTCTCTCCCCCTCTCTTTGTCTCATCATCTAGATGTCCCACACAATGTTACCTGTTTCTGATGTGCTTTTATTTCACTTGGTCACCTTTTCCTGCTCCTGTACTTCCCCATGTCTGTCTACATCTCCTGGTATAGCACTTCTTTTTTCTGTACTGTTCTCCAAAGTGGGAACAATGCCTTTCCCCAGTTCTGCCACCAAACTCTTTATTTGCACATAATAGCCTTACTGTTAGCTTCTCCCATCCCTAGTACTTGCTGTGCTCCTCTCGGATTATGGGCTGCTGTCTCCTACTCCTCTAACATTAAGTACTGCTGGCTCCTGCTTTTCTGATACTATGTACTGCTGTCTCCTGCTCCTCTCAGATTGTGTACTGCTATCTCCTGCTCCTCTGACATTATGTACAATTGTCTCATGCTCCTCTCAGATTATCTACTGCTGTCTCCTGCTCCTCTCACATTATGTAATCCTGTCTCCTGCTCCTCTCACATTATGTACTGTTGTCTCATGCTCCTTTCCTATTATGTCCACCTGCTACTGACTTCCTCCTCCTCCTCCTTCTTCATAGCTGTTCTCAATGACCCTCCCTCCTTCATTCCTCTAGCTGAGTGACTCTCCCGGCACAGTTGTTTTCTACTCTTCCCTTGGTTTTGCCTCTCTTTATCACTCTTGAACTTTTCCTTTTTCCCTGAACCATTGCTCCTTGCTCCTCCTGAATTCCTGTGTGGATTTGATGTCCTGTACCTATTCTGGTAGCCCAGCCCATGAATTCACAACCCTCTATATGTTGTATTTTCACAGATCCAGGGTGTAGTTGATCTCTTCCATCTGGTGTGCATTCCCCACTCCTCCTTGATAGGATCTTGTGCACCCATATCATGCTGTCCCCATCTCCTCGGGTCTCTAGTAAGAAAAACTCTAACTCTTCTAATCTGTAGTTGCATATTTTCCACTCATTCCACATATTCTTCTGGTGACTTTCTCCTAGCTACTTCCAACAGCATAATGCCCCTCTCTTTTTATCCCTCTAGAATTTCACACAGTCTCTCCCACTTTCTTCACTATGTGCCACACCCCTTACCTGTATTCCCCTGACAAGTATCCCCCATGTTCCCTTGTCACCTGTTTCTCCACTATATTTTCCCAACCCAAACTTACTAATAGCAACCTGTTGCATCTTTATCTCCATTCCCAAACACACTTTTCCTTTCCTGCCTAGACAGCCTGCTGTCATAACTAGCTACCATCTTTTCTGTGAAGCTTTTCTCCCTTCTTTCTCTTCCAGACCTTGCATTGCCTGCTGCTCCATAACTCCCTTAGTCAAACATCTGTCTCACGTGCTGAACACATCACCCATCATTCTCTTTTGTCCAGCCTGTCCTACTTCTTTCATGTTTCCTTATTCCTGTGTTACTTTTTTTTCATTTTCATTATGTTCTTTTACATACACAAACATATTTTCAAGTTTCCTGAAAGACTGTCTGGGTTACATCTAAGTAAGACATTTAAAATTATTCATAAACAGCAAGGGGATACCAGATTCCAGTAGTATTGCTTGGATAATAATGTGTGGATGTGTAATTGTTTCCCACCACAAAAAAAAAAAAAAAAAAACACAACCAAAAAAAGAAGCATGATTGAATATATTTTTTTCCCACCACAACAAAGTAGGACTGAATATAATTTGAGGCACTTACTTCTTCAAATATAAAACTGTTACACTGGCACAGGATTTTGGGGGTGTAGATGGCACCCACAAATAAACATTATAGTCCTAGAGAAAAGACTGAAATGATTGTGTAAATTTGTGAACACAATAGAACTAGAAAGAGAACAGAATTAGTTTATCTGAAAAAATATATAGCTGGTCTAAGAAATCACTGGAGTTTGTAGTACAGTTTAATAAGTGTTATGATACTAGTGCACTCACTTATTAAATTCTGATATATTATCATGCATACAAGATTCAGTATGCTGCCTTCTCTGTGACACAGAAGTATGGAGATCTGACTGTGACTAAGGAAGCATTGGTTCAATTAGTGAACCTACTGACTGTGTCTAAGGAAACTGGGTTCAACTGGTGGACCTAGTCCTTCAGCAGCTAGTTAGAGGTGGACAAGAGTGAGAGAGTTTTGTGATTTGCTTATCCAAGGTGAAGGAAGGGATCCCTGGCAAAGGCTGCAACCTATGAGAGACTATAAGTACTACGTCTGAAACTAATGATTGGGACACTGATTGACAGACCAACGGTACATTACCCCTATTGACATTATTATATGCAGGGTGCAGGAGGTGGACTGTAGGCAGAGCAAGAAATAAAAATTGCAAACTACTGAGAAACGATGACCCTCCTCTACCCAGCTCTTATATCAGCTGGCAATGTGGAGCATGTCAGTCAAAATAGCAAGGAAGGGATTGGTGATTTTGGAGCAGTGGCCCAAACAAATAAGAACAATGGGTCCAATAGGGTGAAATACATTTTTTTTCTGTGCAGATTTACTTATCCCCCATGATGCCTTGACAAAAGAAGTTTCACAAATGTTGTTGTACAACTATTTCTCAATTTTACCAGAGTCAGCCTGGTTGGCCGTTATATTTGTCTGCTCTCGGCCTTTTCCTTTTTTTATTTAACCTTATTTATTTCCTACTCAGAAGGTAAATATAGAGAAGTGTTTTTGATGTTTTCACTGAACAGACAGACTTCTTAATTTGTATTGTGTTATTCAATTTGCATGAAACAAAATGCCTCAATAGGACTTGTTAGCTTCTGTTCATTGTATATTCACAAAGCTGTGTGCTGAAACACCTGTATTTATTTTGTTTGTTTTCAGGCCATTTGCATATCTTTCATTATACCTTATAAATGGAGGTTTACAAATATCTTAATATAAATGCTTGCCTGTTTTGCTGGAATTTGTCTGGTTGCAGCCTATACTCAGCTACCGTGTTTTAGAATAAGAATTTCAGGCATGTACAGGCTTCTCCAACTGACACTGTTGTCCTTAAAGGGAGAGTGTCAAAGATGCGGGTCCCAGAACACTTAATTTTTTTTTTTCACCAATCCATACTTTAACTAGCATAAAATACATTTGTGTCACTCTTTCCGCACCTTTCCCTTTAGTTTTTGCAAATTTTGATCTTTTTACTCCAGGAGCGTCCCGCTCTCAGTCTGCCTAGTACATAGTACCACCCTCAATGTGACGTTAGCATACACACCCCTTCCCTACCCTCAGCTCTTTAAATAGGACCTTTCCCAGCATTATTTTCCTTCCCCTGGGAAAACGAGCACCTGCTGTGGTTCCGATCCTTTATTTAACAAAGTATTTACACAGGTTGAATAACCTCCTCGGTAAGTTAAAACCTTTATGTGCTGATGATCATTTGCAAGAGTATCGCTAAATGTGCAGATTGCATACTTTTTGTTCCTTAAAAATTATGATTTCCATGCAAAAAAAAAAGCATTATTGATGGTATTTGATGTTCGATGTTTGTAATAGAAATATTTCAAAAGTTTCCGTATTTTGGACCTTCGTCCGATATTTTGCAATGGC
>NC_056742.1:87354401-87391901 GCF_019279795.1 Protopterus annectens
AAAAAACAAAAAAAACCCCTTACTATGTTACATTGATCACATAATGAATATTGTACCACACTGTGAACTCTAGTTACACATACTATGTTACATTGATCACATAATGAATATTGTACCACACTGTGAACTCTAGTTACACATACTATGTTACACTGATCACATAATGAATATTGTACCACACTGTGAACTCTAGTTACACATACTATGTTACACTGATCACATAATGAATATTGTACCACACTGTGAACTCTAGTTACACATACTATGTTACATTGATCACATAATGAATATTGTACCACACTGTGAACTCTAGTTACACATACTATGTTACATTGATCACATAATGAATATTGTACCACACTGTGAACTCTAGTTACACATACTATGTTACATTGATCACATAATGAATATTGTACCACACTGTGAACTCTAGTTACACATACTATGTTACATTGATCACATAATGAATATTGTACCACACTGTGAACTCTAGTTACACATACTATGTTACATTGATCACATAATGAATATTGTACCACACTGTGAACTCTAGTTACACATACTATGTTACCCTGATCACATAATGAATATTGTACCACACTGTGAACTCTAGTTACACATACTATGTTACATTGATCACATAATGAATATTGTACCACACTGTGAACTCTAGTTACACATACTATGTTACATTGATCACATAATGAATATTGTACCACACTGTGAACTCTAGTTACACATACTATGTTACATTGATCACATAATGAATATTGTACCACACTGTGAACTCTAGTTACACATACTATGTTACATTGATCACATAATGAATATTGTACCACACTGTGAACTCTAGTTACACATACTATGTTACATTGATCACATAATGAATATTGTACCACACTGTGAACTCTAGTTACACATACTATGTTACATTGATCACATAATGAATATTGTACCACACTGTGAACTCTAGTTACACATACTATGTTACATTGATCACATAATGAATATTGTACCACACTGTGAACTCTAGTTACACATACTATGTTACATTGATCACATAATGAATATTGTACCACACTGTGAACTCTAGTTACACATACTATGTTACATTGATCACATAATGAATATTGTACCACACTGTGAACTCTAGTTACACATACTATGTTACATTGATCACATAATGAATATTGTACCACACTGTGAACTCTAGTTACACATACTATGTTACATTGATCACATAATGAATATTGTACCACACTGTGAACTCTAGTTACACATACTATGTTACATTGATCACATAATGAATATTGTACCACACTGTGAACTCTAGTTACACATACTATGTTACATTGATCACATAATGAATATTGTACCACACTGTGAACTCTAGTTACACATACTATGTTACATTGATCACATAATGAATATTGTACCACACTGTGAACTCTAGTTACACATACTATGTTACATTGATCACATAATGAATATTGTACCACACTGTGAACTCTAGTTACACATACTATGTTACATTGATCACATAATGAATATTGTACCACACTGTGAACTCTAGTTACACATACTATGTTACACTGATCACATAATGAATATTGTACCACACTGTGAACTCTAGTTACACATACTATGTTACACTGATCACATAATGAATATTGTACCACACTGTGAACTCTAGTTACACATACTATGTTACATTGATCACATAATGAATATTGTACCACACTGTGAACTCTAGTTACACATACTATGTTACATTGATCACATAATGAATATTGTACCACACTGTGAACTCTAGTTACACATACTATGTTACATTGATCACATAATGAATATTGTACCACACTGTGAACTCTAGTTACACATACTATGTTACATTGATCACATAATGAATATTGTACCACACTGTGAACTCTAGTTACACATACTATGTTACATTGATCACATAATGAATATTGTACCACACTGTGAACTCTAGTTACACATACTATGTTACATTGATCACATAATGAATATTGTACCACACTGTGAACTCTAGTTACACATACTATGTTACATTGATCACATAATGAATATTGTACCACACTGTGAACTCTAGTTACACATACTATGTTACATTGATCACATAATGAATATTGTACCACACTGTGAACTCTAGTTACACATACTATGTTACATTGATCACATAATGAATATTGTACCACACTGTGAACTCTAGTTACACATACTATGTTACATTGATCACATAATGAATATTGTACCACACTGTGAACTCTAGTTACACATACTATGTTACATTGATCACATAATGAATATTGTACCACACTGTGAACTCTAGTTACACATACTATGTTACATTGATCACATAATGAATATTGTACCACACTGTGAACTCTAGTTACACATACTATGTTACATTGATCACATAATGAATATTGTACCACACTGTGAACTCTAGTTACACATACTATGTTACATTGATCACATAATGAATATTGTACCACACTGTGAACTCTAGTTACACATACTATGTTACATTGATCACATAATGAATATTGTACCACACTGTGAACTCTAGTTACACATACTATGTTACATTGATCACATAATGAATATTGTACCACACTGTGAACTCTAGTTACACATACTATGTTACATTGATCACATAATGAATATTGTACCACACTGTGAACTCTAGTTACACATACTATGTTACATTGATCACATAATGAATATTGTACCACACTGTGAACTCTAGTTACACATACTATGTTACATTGATCACATAATGAATATTGTACCACACTGTGAACTCTAGTTACACATACTATGTTACATTGATCACATAATGAATATTGTACCACACTGTGAACTCTAGTTACACATACTATGTTACATTGATCACATAATGAATATTGTACCACACTGTGAACTCTAGTTACACATACTATGTTACATTGATCACATAATGAATATTGTACCACACTGTGAACTCTAGTTACACATACTATGTTACATTGATCACATAATGAATATTGTACCACACTGTGAACTCTAGTTACACATACTATGTTACATTGATCACATAATGAATATTGTACCACACTGTGAACTCTAGTTACACATACTATGTTACATTGATCACATAATGAATATTGTACCACACTGTGAACTCTAGTTACACATACTATGTTACATTGATCACATAATGAATATTGTACCACACTGTGAACTCTAGTTACACATACTATGTTACATTGATCACATAATGAATATTGTACCACACTGTGAACTCTAGTTACACATACTATGTTACATTGATCACATAATGAATATTGTACCACACTGTGAACTCTAGTTACACATACTATGTTACATTGATCACATAATGAATATTGTACCACACTGTGAACTCTAGTTACACATACTATGTTACATTGATCACATAATGAATATTGTACCACACTGTGAACTCTAGTTACACATACTATGTTACATTGATCACATAATGAATATTGTACCACACTGTGAACTCTAGTTACACATACTATGTTACATTGATCACATAATGAATATTGTACCACACTGTGAACTCTAGTTACACATACTATGTTACATTGATCACATAATGAATATTGTACCACACTGTGAACTCTAGTTACACATACTATGTTACATTGATCACATAATGAATATTGTACCACACTGTGAACTCTAGTTACACATACTATGTTACATTGATCACATAATGAATATTGTACCACACTGTGAACTCTAGTTACACATACTATGTTACATTGATCACATAATGAATATTGTACCACACTGTGAACTCTAGTTACACATACTATGTTACATTGATCACATAATGAATATTGTACCACACTGTGAACTCTAGTTACACATACTATGTTACATTGATCACATAATGAATATTGTACCACACTGTGAACTCTAGTTACACATACTATGTTACATTGATCACATAATGAATATTGTACCACACTGTGAACTCTAGTTACACATACTATGTTACATTGATCACATAATGAATATTGTACCACACTGTGAACTCTAGTTACACATACTATGTTACATTGATCACATAATGAATATTGTACCACACTGTGAACTCTAGTTACACATACTATGTTACATTGATCACATAATGAATATTGTACCACACTGTGAACTCTAGTTACACATACTATGTTACATTGATCACATAATGAATATTGTACCACACTGTGAACTCTAGTTACACATACTATGTTACATTGATCACATAATGAATATTGTACCACACTGTGAACTCTAGTTACACATACTATGTTACATTGATCACATAATGAATATTGTACCACACTGTGAACTCTAGTTACACATACTATGTTACATTGATCACATAATGAATATTGTACCACACTGTGAACTCTAGTTACACATACTATGTTACATTGATCACATAATGAATATTGTACCACACTGTGAACTCTAGTTACACATACTATGTTACATTGATCACATAATGAATATTGTACCACACTGTGAACTCTAGTTACACATACTATGTTACATTGATCACATAATGAATATTGTACCACACTGTGAACTCTAGTTACACATACTATGTTACATTGATCACATAATGAATATTGTACCACACTGTGAACTCTAGTTACACATACTATGTTACATTGATCACATAATGAATATTGTACCACACTGTGAACTCTAGTTACACATACTATGTTACATTGATCACATAATGAATATTGTACCACACTGTGAACTCTAGTTACACATACTATGTTACATTGATCACATAATGAATATTGTACCACACTGTGAACTCTAGTTACACATACTATGTTACATTGATCACATAATGAATATTGTACCACACTGTGAACTCTAGTTACACATACTATGTTACATTGATCACATAATGAATATTGTACCACACTGTGAACTCTAGTTACACATACTATGTTACATTGATCACATAATGAATATTGTACCACACTGTGAACTCTAGTTACACATACTATGTTACATTGATCACATAATGAATATTGTACCACACTGTGAACTCTAGTTACACATACTATGTTACATTGATCACATAATGAATATTGTACCACACTGTGAACTCTAGTTACACATACTATGTTACATTGATCACATAATGAATATTGTACCACACTGTGAACTCTAGTTACACATACTATGTTACATTGATCACATAATGAATATTGTACCACACTGTGAACTCTAGTTACACATACTATGTTACCCTGATCACATAATGAATATTGTACCACACTGTGAACTCTAGTTACACATACTATGTTACATTGATCACATAATGAATATTGTACCACACTGTGAACTCTAGTTACACATACTATGTTACATTGATCACATAATGAATATTGTACCACACTGTGAACTCTAGTTACACATACTATGTTACATTGATCACATAATGAATATTGTACCACACTGTGAACTCTAGTTACACATACTATGTTACATTGATCACATAATGAATATTGTACCACACTGTGAACTCTAGTTACACATACTATGTTACATTGATCACATAATGAATATTGTACCACACTGTGAACTCTAGTTACACATACTATGTTACATTGATCACATAATGAATATTGTACCACACTGTGAACTCTAGTTACACATACTATGTTACATTGATCACATAATGAATATTGTACCACACTGTGAACTCTAGTTACACATACTATGTTACATTGATCACATAATGAATATTGTACCACACTGTGAACTCTAGTTACACATACTATGTTACATTGATCACATAATGAATATTGTACCACACTGTGAACTCTAGTTACACATACTATGTTACATTGATCACATAATGAATATTGTACCACACTGTGAACTCTAGTTACACATACTATGTTACATTGATCACATAATGAATATTGTACCACACTGTGAACTCTAGTTACACATACTATGTTACATTGATCACATAATGAATATTGTACCACACTGTGAACTCTAGTTACACATACTATGTTACATTGATCACATAATGAATATTGTACCACACTGTGAACTCTAGTTACACATACTATGTTACATTGATCACATAATGAATATTGTACCACACTGTGAACTCTAGTTACACATACTATGTTACATTGATCACATAATGAATATTGTACCACACTGTGAACTCTAGTTACACATACTATGTTACATTGATCACATAATGAATATTGTACCACACTGTGAACTCTAGTTACACATACTATGTTACATTGATCACATAATGAATATTGTACCACACTGTGAACTCTAGTTACACATACTATGTTACATTGATCACATAATGAATATTGTACCACACTGTGAACTCTAGTTACACATACTATGTTACATTGATCACATAATGAATATTGTACCACACTGTGAACTCTAGTTACACATACTATGTTACATTGATCACATAATGAATATTGTACCACACTGTGAACTCTAGTTACACATACTATGTTACATTGATCACATAATGAATATTGTACCACACTGTGAACTCTAGTTACACATACTATGTTACATTGATCACATAATGAATATTGTACCACACTGTGAACTCTAGTTACACATACTATGTTACATTGATCACATAATGAATATTGTACCACACTGTGAACTCTAGTTACACATACTATGTTACATTGATCACATAATGAATATTGTACCACACTGTGAACTCTAGTTACACATACTATGTTACATTGATCACATAATGAATATTGTACCACACTGTGAACTCTAGTTACACATACTATGTTACATTGATCACATAATGAATATTGTACCACACTGTGAACTCTAGTTACACATACTATGTTACATTGATCACATAATGAATATTGTACCACACTGTGAACTCTAGTTACACATACTATGTTACATTGATCACATAATGAATATTGTACCACACTGTGAACTCTAGTTACACATACTATGTTACATTGATCACATAATGAATATTGTACCACACTGTGAACTCTAGTTACACATACTATGTTACATTGATCACATAATGAATATTGTACCACACTGTGAACTCTAGTTACACATACTATGTTACATTGATCACATAATGAATATTGTACCACACTGTGAACTCTAGTTACACATACTATGTTACATTGATCACATAATGAATATTGTACCACACTGTGAACTCTAGTTACACATACTATGTTACATTGATCACATAATGAATATTGTACCACACTGTGAACTCTAGTTACACATACTATGTTACATTGATCACATAATGAATATTGTACCACACTGTGAACTCTAGTTACACATACTATGTTACACTGATCACATAATGAATATTGTACCACACTGTGAACTCTAGTTACACATACTATGTTACATTGATCACATAATGAATATTGTACCACACTGTGAACTCTAGTTACACATACTATGTTACATTGATCACATAATGAATATTGTACCACACTGTGAACTCTAGTTACACATACTATGTTACATTGATCACATAATGAATATTGTACCACACTGTGAACTCTAGTTACACATACTATGTTACATTGATCACATAATGAATATTGTACCACACTGTGAACTCTAGTTACACATACTATGTTACATTGATCACATAATGAATATTGTACCACACTGTGAACTCTAGTTACACATACTATGTTACATTGATCACATAATGAATATTGTACCACACTGTGAACTCTAGTTACACATACTATGTTACATTGATCACATAATGAATATTGTACCACACTGTGAACTCTAGTTACACATACTATGTTACATTGATCACATAATGAATATTGTACCACACTGTGAACTCTAGTTACACATACTATGTTACATTGATCACATAATGAATATTGTACCACACTGTGAACTCTAGTTACACATACTATGTTACATTGATCACATAATGAATATTGTACCACACTGTGAACTCTAGTTACACATACTATGTTACATTGATCACATAATGAATATTGTACCACACTGTGAACTCTAGTTACACATACTATGTTACATTGATCACATAATGAATATTGTACCACACTGTGAACTCTAGTTACACATACTATGTTACATTGATCACATAATGAATATTGTACCACACTGTGAACTCTAGTTACACATACTATGTTACATTGATCACATAATGAATATTGTACCACACTGTGAACTCTAGTTACACATACTATGTTACATTGATCACATAATGAATATTGTACCACACTGTGAACTCTAGTTACACATACTGTGTTACATTGATCACATAATGAATATTGTACCACACTGTGAACTCTAGTTACACATACTATGTTACATTGATCACATAATGAATATTGTACCACACTGTGAACTCTAGTTACACATACTATGTTACATTGATCACATAATGAATATTGTACCACACTGTGAACTCTAGTTACACATACTATGTTACATTGATCACATAATGAATATTGTACCACACTGTGAACTCTAGTTACACATACTATGTTACATTGATCACATAATGAATATTGTACCACACTGTGAACTCTAGTTACACATACTATGTTACACTGATCACATAATGAATATTGTACCACACTGTGAACTCTAGTTACACATACTATGTTACACTGATCACATAATGAATATTGTACCACACTGTGAACTCTAGTTACACATACTATGTTACACTGATCACATAATGAATATTGTACCACACTGTGAACTCTAGTTACACATACTATGTTACACTGATCACATAATGAATATTGTACCACACTGTGAACTCTAGTTACACATACTATGTTACACTGATCACATAATGAATATTGTACCACACTGTGAACTCTAGTTACACATACTATGTTACATTGATCACATAATGAATATTGTACCACACTGTGAACTCTAGTTACACATACTATGTTACATTGATCACATAATGAATATTGTACCACACTGTGAACTCTAGTTACACATACTATGTTACATTGATCACATAATGAATATTGTACCACACTGTGAACTCTAGTTACACATACTATGTTACATTGATCACATAATGAATATTGTACCACACTGTGAACTCTAGTTACACATACTATGTTACATTGATCACATAATGAATATTGTACCACACTGTGAACTCTAGTTACACATACTATGTTACATTGATCACATAATGAATATTGTACCACACTGTGAACTCTAGTTACACATACTATGTTACATTGATCACATAATGAATATTGTACCACACTGTGAACTCTAGTTACACATACTATGTTACACTGATCACATAATGAATATTGTACCACACTGTGAACTCTAGTTACACATACTATGTTACATTGATCACATAATGAATATTGTACCACACTGTGAACTCTAGTTACACATACTATGTTACATTGATCACATAATGAATATTGTACCACACTGTGAACTCTAGTTACACATACTATGTTACATTGATCACATAATGAATATTGTACCACACTGTGAACTCTAGTTACACATACTATGTTACATTGATCACATAATGAATATTGTACCACACTGTGAACTCTAGTTACACATACTATGTTACATTGATCACATAATGAATATTGTACCACACTGTGAACTCTAGTTACACATACTATGTTACATTGATCACATAATGAATATTGTACCACACTGTGAACTCTAGTTACACATACTATGTTACATTGATCACATAATGAATATTGTACCACACTGTGAACTCTAGTTACACATACTATGTTACATTGATCACATAATGAATATTGTACCACACTGTGAACTCTAGTTACACATACTATGTTACATTGATCACATAATGAATATTGTACCACACTGTGAACTCTAGTTACACATACTGTGTTACATTGATCACATAATGAATATTGTACCACACTGTGAACTCTAGTTACACATACTGTGTTACATTGATCACATAATGAATATTGTACCACACTGTGAACTCTAGTTACACATACTGTGTTACATTGATCACATAATGAATATTGTACCACACTGTGAACTCTAGTTACACATACTGTGTTACATTGATCACATAATGAATATTGTACCACACTGTGAACTCTAGTTACACATACTGTGTTACATTGATCACATAATGAATATTGTACCACACTGTGAACTCTAGTTACACATACTGTGTTACATTGATCACATAATGAATATTGTACCACACTGTGAACTCTAGTTACACATACTGTGTTACATTGATCACATAATGAATATTGTACCACACTGTGAACTCTAGTTACACATACTGTGTTACATTGATCACATAATGAATATTGTACCACACTGTGAACTCTAGTTACACATACTGTGTTACATTGATCACATAATGAATATTGTACCACACTGTGAACTCTAGTTACACATACTGTGTTACATTGATCACATAATGAATATTGTACCACACTGTGAACTCTAGTTACACATACTGTGTTACATTGATCACATAATGAATATTGTACCACACTGTGAACTCTAGTTACACATACTGTGTTACATTGATCACATAATGAATATTGTACCACACTGTGAACTCTAGTTACACATACTATGTTACATTGATCACATAATGAATATTGTACCACACTGTGAACTCTAGTTACACATACTATGTTACATTGATCACATAATGAATATTGTACCACACTGTGAACTCTAGTTACACATACTATGTTACATTGATCACATAATGAATATTGTACCACACTGTGAACTCTAGTTACACATACTATGTTACATTGATCACATAATGAATATTGTACCACACTGTGAACTCTAGTTACACATACTATGTTACACTGATCACATAATGAATATTGTACCACACTGTGAACTCTAGTTACACATACTATGTTACACTGATCACATAATGAATATTGTACCACACTGTGAACTCTAGTTACACATACTATGTTACACTGATCACATAATGAATATTGTACCACACTGTGAACTCTAGTTACACATACTATGTTACACTGATCACATAATGAATATTGTACCACACTGTGAACTCTAGTTACACATACTATGTTACACTGATCACATAATGAATATTGTACCACACTGTGAACTCTAGTTACACATACTATGTTACACTGATCACATAATGAATATTGTACCACACTGTGAACTCTAGTTACACATACTATGTTACATTGATCACATAATGAATATTGTACCACACTGTGAACTCTAGTTACACATACTATGTTACATTGATCACATAATGAATATTGTACCACACTGTGAACTCTAGTTACACATACTATGTTACATTGATCACATAATGAATATTGTACCACACTGTGAACTCTAGTTACACATACTATGTTACATTGATCACATAATGAATATTGTACCACACTGTGAACTCTAGTTACACATACTATGTTACATTGATCACATAATGAATATTGTACCACACTGTGAACTCTAGTTACACATACTATGTTACATTGATCACATAATGAATATTGTACCACACTGTGAACTCTAGTTACACATACTATGTTACATTGATCACATAATGAATATTGTACCACACTGTGAACTCTAGTTACACATACTATGTTACATTGATCACATAATGAATATTGTACCACACTGTGAACTCTAGTTACACATACTATGTTACATTGATCACATAATGAATATTGTACCACACTGTGAACTCTAGTTACACATACTATGTTACATTGATCACATAATGAATATTGTACCACACTGTGAACTCTAGTTACACATACTATGTTACATTGATCACATAATGAATATTGTACCACACTGTGAACTCTAGTTACACATACTATGTTACATTGATCACATAATGAATATTGTACCACACTGTGAACTCTAGTTACACATACTATGTTACATTGATCACATAATGAATATTGTACCACACTGTGAACTCTAGTTACACATACTATGTTACATTGATCACATAATGAATATTGTACCACACTGTGAACTCTAGTTACACATACTATGTTACATTGATCACATAATGAATATTGTACCACACTGTGAACTCTAGTTACACATACTATGTTACATTGATCACATAATGAATATTGTACCACACTGTGAACTCTAGTTACACATACTATGTTACATTGATCACATAATGAATATTGTACCACACTGTGAACTCTAGTTACACATACTATGTTACATTGATCACATAATGAATATTGTACCACACTGTGAACTCTAGTTACACATACTATGTTACACTGATCACATAATGAATATTGTACCACACTGTGAACTCTAGTTACACATACTGTGTTACATTGATCACATAATGAATATTGTACCACACTGTGAACTCTAGTTACACATACTGTGTTACATTGATCACATAATGAATATTGTACCACACTGTGAACTCTAGTTACACATACTGTGTTACATTGATCACATAATGAATATTGTACCACACTGTGAACTCTAGTTACACATACTGTGTTACATTGATCGCATAATGAATATTGTACCACACCGTGAACTCTAGTTACACATACTGTGTTACATTGATCACATAATGAATATTGTACCACACCGTGAACTCTAGTTACACATACTGTGTTACATTGATCGCATAATGAATATTGTACCACACCGTGAACTCTAGTTACACATACTGTGTTACATTGATCGCATAATGAATATTGTACCACACCGTGAACTCTAGTTACACATACTGTGTTACATTGATCGCATAATGAATATTGTACCACACCGTGAACTCTAGTTACACATACTGTGTTACATTGATCACATAATGAATATTGTACCACACCGTGAACTCTAGTTACACATACTGTGTTACATTGATCACATAATGAATATTGTACCACACTGTGAACTCTAGTTACACATACTGTGTTACATTGATCGCATAATGAATATTGTACCACACTGTGAACTCTAGTTACACATACTGTGTTACATTGATCGCATAATGAATATTGTACCACACCGTGAACTCTAGTTACACATACTGTGTTACATTGATCGCATAATGAATATTGTACCACACCGTGAACTCTAGTTACACATACTGTGTTACATTGATCGCATAATGAATATTGTACCACACCGTGAACTCTAGTTACACATACTGTGTTACATTGATCGCATAATGAATATTGTACCACACCGTGAACTCTAGTTACACATACTGTGTTACATTGATCGCATAATGAATATTGTACCACACCGTGAACTCTAGTTACACATACTGTGTTACACTGATCGCATAATGAATATTGTACCACACCGTGAACTCTAGTTACACATACTGTGTTACATTGATCGCATAATGAATATTGTACCACACCGTGAACTCTAATTACACATACTATGCTACACTGATCGCATAATGAATATTGTACCACACCGTGAACTCTAGTTACACATACTATGTTACACTGATCGCATAATGAATATTGTACCACACTGTGAACTCTAGTTACACATACTAGGTTACACTGATCACATAATGAATATTGTACCACACTGTGAACTCTAGTTACACATACTAGGTTAGACTGATCACATAATGAATGTTGTACCACACTGTGAACTCTAGTTACACATCCTATGTTAGACTGATCACATAATGAATATTGTACCACACTGTGAACTCTAGTTACACATACTATGTTAGACTGATCACATAATGAATATTGTACCACACTGTGAACTCTAGTTACACATACTATGTTAGACTGATCACATAATGAATATTGTACCACACTGTTAACTCTAGTTAACCATACTATGCTACATTGATCACATAATGAATATTGTACCACACTGTGAACTCGTTACACATACTATGTTACATTGATCACATAATGACTATTGTACCACACTGTGAACTCTAGTTACACATACTATGTTACATTGATCACATAATGAATATTGTACCACACTGTGAACTCTAGTTACACATACTATGTTACATTGATCACATAATGAGTATTGTACCACACTGTGAACTCTAGTTACACATACTATGTTACATTGATCATATAATGAATATTGTACCACACTGTGAACTCTAGTTACACATACTATGTTACATTGATCATATAATGAATATTGTACCACACTGTGAACTCTAGTTACACATACTATGTTACATTGATCACATAATGAATATTGTACCACACTGTGAACTCTAGTTAACACATACTATGTTACATTGATCATACCTCTCAACTTTGTAGCAAAAGAAATCTGGGTAAAGCTAGAATTAATGGGGGAATAAAGGCCAGTATTAGGGACAAATTTTAAATATTGCTTGTAGAATCTTAGAATGTTTCTAGAATAAAAGGTTTTGTGTTGCCATGAATTTTCTGAAGGATATGAAGACTGAAACTTTAATGGCTATCATTATTTTATTAATTCAGTCCTCACTGATTTGCCAAAAACAGAAATGATCTGATGTTGTTAATCTTCATTCATTCCTTACTGATGGGGTATCAGTTCCATCCTCAGAACCGAGTCGGCTGTTATACCAAGCTTATGCCAGCCAAAAAACTCTCAAGCTAAGCTTACCTATAGTGCCCCTCTCTCTATCACATTAGATCTCATTTGCCATGTATACTTCAGGACGTGTCAAGCCAGCTCTCAAGCTAAGTCAATTCAAACGTTTATATTTCAGAGTTTTTCTCTTGAGTCTTTCTTGTTAAATATTTTCCTCTGTTAGTCTCCTACCTCTCGCTTAACTTTTCAGGCTTTTTCTCATCCTTCCTACCAAGTTTTGTGGTATTTTTTGTACCGCTGTTACAGGCCTTCCCTTTACATCTGAGGTAACGCCCTATACCATTGTTGGTATTTCCCCTCTCTTATTTTCTCTTCCTTCAACCACTGTGATATTCTTCCTTTTTTTTTTTTTTTGTTTAAAAAAAAACTTTTTCTAGTGTGTATTTGTTTGCAGTTTAGTATTTTTTTTCATTTGGTGATATGCTGATGCAGAGTACTTACCAAAACCTTTTCAGGATGGCTGATAAAAAAGAAACTACAGGTTTCAAGCAGTGTGATAAATGCAGTAGGAAAATGCCAAATTCAGACAGTCATGTTTCTTGTGTTTATTGTCTAAGGGTCCAACACTTGAAGGTTGAACGACCATGCAACATATGTATGGGGTTTAGTGCACGGACATTAACTGAAAGAAAAAATAAATTGATTTTAAAGGGACTTTGAAAAACTCCTTTCTCAGAGGCTATTTCTGAGATGGAGGGCTTACCCCCTCTTAAAAAAGAGCATAAGAAAAGGAGCCAGTCTGTTCCTTCTTCTCCATGCATTAGAGGGATTAAATCGGTTCAATCAGAACCGGAGACAAATTTACCAGAATTGACATCAGAATCTTCAGCACTGGGGCCTCAAACCCCTTCTACAATGCCACACTCTATATCTCGACCGCAACCACCAACTCCAATACCATCCTCCTCATTGGTACCTATGACTGTGGTACTGTCCTTGGCACCACTGCCTCAAGCTTTGCCCATGGTACCTCTTGCTTGTTCGGAACCATCCATTGCTACAGTACAGACCCCCCCCTTTTGGCACCAAAAGTAGTTTTCCCAACTCTGGTCACTGTCCCCACACATATACATCTCTCTTGTCCCTTGACCATGGTGCCAAAAGGTGAATTTTTGCCTCAGACCCGATACTCCCATTCAGTGGATCCCTTCCTTGGACAGGAGTGCAGCCCCTTCTTAGAACACCCTGATTCCCCAACAGGGATGTCCACACTTTCCTCCAGGAGCCTTTCAGAATTCGATGTAGTGAGACTTGTGGATCAGCTTTTGGCGGACAAAGGTTTTCCAACTCCTTCATAATCATCCCTCCCCCACAGACTCCAACTTATGTTCCTCTTCGGAGGTATCAGAGCACTCGACACTAATATCAATCCTGGTACCAGCCTCTTCAGTTTCATTGGTAGACTTTACCATGGCCTATATGCCTTTCTTCCTTTACCTTTAATCCACAGAGTACTTCAGAAAGCCAGACACCTCAAGAGTTGATCAATCCTCATTGCCTCCTTTTGGCCTCAGCAGGTGTCGTTCCGCCTTCTACAGTCTCATTTGAGGCATCCACCCTGGGTGTTCAATCCAATTCCAGATTTTTTTCTCACCCGTCTCTACTCCCGCAGCTCTACTCTATGTCTGACAGCGTGCTATGTCCACTTCCAGTGATTTTGGCTAAGTCCAGGTTAGCTTCACCCGTAAAGGATATTATTTTTGCTTCCCAGAGATCTTCCACTAGAAAGGTTTATTGCAGTAAATGGAAGAGGTTCTCCATTTGGGCAAAGAATAATAATCTGGATCCCTTCTCTGCTTCTATTCCCGAGATCCTTCTCATTTTGACCTCTCTTTTTAAGGAAGGGGCCAGTTTTTCTACTATTCAGGTTCAATTGGCAGCAATTTTGAATTTACACCTTAGGGGTGATTCTACCTTTTCTTCCTACCTCTGTAAGGCCTTTTTAAAAGGCATTTTTTCTCTTACAGCCTCCTGTGATGCATCTATCTCCTCAGTGGGATTTGACTTTTGTCCTGCAGGCATTGATAAAACCACCCTTCGAACTGGCGGCATCTTGTGATATCAAATTTCTTTCTTGGAAGACTGCCCTTTTAGTGGCAGTAACTTTGGCGAAGAGAGTTTCAGAGCTGCAAGCTCCTACTGTCAAGCCACCTGACTTAGTTTTCCGTAAGGACAGTGTCTCTGAAGCCAGATCCATCCTTCATGCCTAAAGAGGCATCAACAATGAATCTCAATCAATGCATTCATCTCCCAGTATTTTTTCAGAACTATACCAATAAAGGGGAATATATCCTGCACACCTTAGATGTTAATCGTCAACTTCATTTCTATCTACATAGATCTCAAGAGTTTAGACGTTCAGGCCAGTTATTTGTAGCCTTTTCTATGAATAGAAAGGGCAGAGGAATTTCGAAAGTCACGGTCTCCTGCTGGATTTCGCAATGTATTTCCTTCATTCACTCTTTAGAAGGTGTTCCTTTGTCTGCACCAGTGAGGGCTCACTCCACCAGGGTGGTTTCTACCTTAACTGTATTTGCAGATCATCAATCTTTAAATGCCATTTGTGCAGCAGAAATGTGGTCTTCTCCTCACGCATTCATTTCCCACTATAAGTTGGATTTGGTTTCTAGAGGAAGGGCTTCCTTTGGCTCCATGGTTTTTCAGCATGTCCTTCCTTGAGACCTCCCAGGATTTAGGTAGCTGGGGACTCTGACCCTAGTGTGAGGAATGGTGACTGTATAACATCAGATTTATAGTTGTGTACTTACCATAACTTGGCATTTGTGTTATCTGTAGTCACCATTCATTACGATCCCACCCTCCATCCCCCTTCCTGAAAGATTGGTTGGATTTTGTTGGTTCTGTTTTACTGTTACTGCTTTGGTCTGTCTTCTTTCCTTTTGCAAACTCGATCTGAGGGATTGGAGGGCAGCGGAGCATTATGGGAGCGGAGGAGCTTGAGCTAAACTGTTGTCTGTGTCTGCCGGCTCGGATCCAAGACCCTAGTGTGATGAATGGTGACTACAGATAACACAGATGCCAAGTTATGGTAAGTACATAACTCTAAATCTTGTTCCTAGATGTCAGTGCTGTTCTTGGGATTAATTTAGGTATTCTAAAGTATCCCTTACTGAGTTTTATTCACATTTGTTCATGTTTTGTTTCTGATCCTTCATCAATTCCCAAGTATTTATATACTCCCTCTTGCTCAAGTTCTTTTATATCACATTCTTGTCCCAAACTGATGTTTTCCTGGTGCTGCAGTTTTCCTGCTTTAAACATTGCTTTTGCACATTTATCAAGACCAAATGACATTCTAATATCATTTGAAAAAGTTTTGACAACCTGCAGCTCTGCTTTCAGTTCCTCATCTGATGAGCTATACAGTTTTAAATCATCGACAAAGATAAGATGAGAAGTCATTAGACTTTGTTATTTTCTAGGAGCCAAATTGTAGCCATAGCCTAAGCTGTTAACTAAACAACTTAATGGGTTAATGGCAAGGCAGAATAGCAACAGTGACAGAGAGTCACTCTGGAATATCCCTCGTTGAATTTTTATCCCTGAGATAATAATCTGTCCTTTATCATAGCTTAATTGCAAAGTGGTCTGCCATTGTTTTATGGTTACTGTAATGTAGTCAATCTGTGTAGAGTGTATCTTACACATTTTTAAGCACTCTTTTATCCTCAAATGCTTTTTTTTATTCAATCCGTGCCATTCTTAGATTCTTCCCCTTTTCACAGTTCTCCACTATGACTTTATTTAATAACAAATTATTCTTTGTTCCATATGACTTTCTTTTATTGCCCTTTTGTTCTACTGCCATAATTGATTTTTCTTCTAAATGACTATAAACTCTGTCAGCGTCAGTTCCTGCGTATAGTTGATACGTCGTCAGAAGGCAAGTTATTGGTCTATAATTTTTAGGGTAGCTTGCAGGTTCACTCTTAAGTAAGAGCATTGTTTTGCCTGTTGTTAGCCAGTGTGGTGTCTGTTCAGGGTGTGCATATAAATAGTTCTTCCTCATGGCTAAATCTTTGTGTAGAGATGTTAATACTTTTAACCAAAAGTTAGGCACTGCATCTGGGCCTGGGGTTTTCCAGTTAGAAGCTTTTCTTAACTTTGTTTCAATCTCTTTGGCTGTTACTTCATTCCATTTCATATCCTGTACCTTTAAACATCTTATTCTTTTACTTCTTCTATCCATTTAGCATGTTTGCTGTGTTCCACGGGATCTTCATAGATACTTCTCCAAAATGTATCTACTTCCTCTTTTTTGGTGATCTTTCAATTCCTTTTACCCTATTTCCCAATTCTCTAGAAAACTTTTTTGGATCATCAGTAAATTGCTTATTTTGTACTTTTCCCTTATATTTATTTGTGTATCTTCTAAGTTTTTCCACCTGTGCTGAACTTTTTAGTTTATTTGCAATAGTGCATGATAGATCCTGATATGTTCTAATACTGTGCATTGCTTTAATCACACCTAGCTTTCTTAGTATTTTTGTTGATCTATTCCCTCTTCTATAGTCTTCTAACAGTGACACTTCTTGTCTTAATTGCTTTATAGTTTTTTATCCTTGACGGTATTCAATTTCTCCCCTTCCTTTCCCTCACTACCCTGTGTTCTTGTGGTCGAACTTTATCAGTGATTAAGCAGCACAGTAATATATCCTGTTTACTTCTGTTATATCACATGGATCTCTATGGACAGTCCTAATTACTGCATTCATTTGTTTTATTAGACTTCTTACTTTTTGGGTTTTATTGACCTTCTGCAGTCTATCTCTCTCATTGATCCCAGTATATATATATCCATGTCTATTAAATCAAGCAACTTCTCTTAGCTCATTTTCTTCCAAACTGAGGGCACATCCCTTGATTTCTGTTTCCTGCTGGCATTCTATAGAAAGTTCTATAGCATCTTCCTCTGGCACCTTTTCTTCAGTTTCATCCTGTGCCATCTGTTGCTCTGTCATATGGGAACTCACTGGCCTATCACTCCTCAGCACTGACTGCATCAGAGTTTCTGCAGTCTCCTGTTCCTTTCCTTGCTGTCTAGCTTCAAGTGACTATTTATACTGCTTTCCTGTGGAAGGCTGCAAAATATCTTGCTATGGCACCTGACCAATTGCTTCCTGTTGCACTGGTTTCTCCTTAACTTGGATATCCATCACTTTATCCTGTTGTGGTGTATTGGATTTTCTACACTGAATCCTTCTCATTGAAGGTGCTCCATAACCTCATTTTCTATTTCTTTAACTTCTCCATTACTAATCTCTTTTTCTACTTTTCCTCTTAGTCTTCTTATTTTTTGTATTGTAAAGTTTTCCATATCTGGATTCCTTTGCCTATATTTTTCTTCAAATATCTTTGGTGCTGCTCTTTTTGTATTGGTTAGTTTTGCTTTCTCCTTTGCATAAATATTACACCATATTAAATCACTTTTCCTTTCCCATGTCCATATTTCTTCTTCAGATGTCTCCTAATCTTGCTTTTCCTTACTCTAGGGACTCACTCCATCATGCTGTGATGTAGTCTGTGTTAGACCTTCTGCATTAAATCCTTCACTTCACAGGAACTCCATAAGTTCAACTTCTCTTGCTTTAATTTCTGCTTTACCAATCTTCTTTTCCACATTCCATCTTTGTGATATTCATATTTTATTGTGAAATTTTCCATATATGGATGCCTTGGTCTGTATTTCTTTTTGGGGCTGCCTTCTCTGTATTAGTTAACTTGGTTTTCTCCTTTGCATAAATATTGCACCATATCAAATCTATTTTTCTTTCCCATGTCCATATTTCTTTTTAATATTTTTCAGATATTTCTAGGTTTTGTCGTTTATATTTTCATACTTCCTCAGATGATTCTTTTTCAAAACAGATCAAAGTTTCTTGATCTATATACTGTTTTTCAAAAATCTGTTGTATTAATGAACACAAATTTTTATTTGAAGCTTCTGACAGTTTTTCCTGTGGAAGTATTTTTCTTACCTCTAATTTCTCTCTTAATTATTTTTTATATCTACATAATAGTAACAAGACATAATTTATTTCTTATCCTCAATGGCCCACTCTATCATCTTTATGGCTCTTCTTTTGGCCAATCTATTTTTGTGGACTGCTACTTCCTTCTATAACAAGGGGGCCATCCTCCCATGGGCCCAGCCTTGTCCCATTGTAGGAATGTTTCCATATTTTGAGGATTCTACACTGTAATTTTTTCCAGTCCTGGCACCAGTGTGCCTACCAGGACTGGGTACTTTTTTATCCTGGGTCTTGTGCACCCAGCTATCTTTTTTTTGTTTTTGACTTCTATCCATGAAATGTGATATATAAATGCAGTTTATATATCAGTGTCACCTTGGTGAGATTTGCTGAAAAACAGGGTCCACCTCACGAAGGTACTCACCAGGACTTGAGGATGAATTCAATTTCAGCACTACTACTAGTCTCCTTTGCTTGCTGACTTTTCATCTCTCCATTAAGACCCCTTTCATCTCTCCATTAGGACTATGGTCTTGCCCTTTTTAATTTCTCCAAATCTTTTGGGTTTCTAATACAGTGACAGGAGTGGACCCCATTCCTAAGTCAAAGTACGATTAAAGTTTATGAAATTAATATTGTTTCACTCTTTGATGTCAGCCAAAAGTGCTCTTTGCAGCACCCATAACATGCCCAATAATGACTCCTTCTGCAATTCGTACTGAGTCACATGTATTGGTAGTATATCTAAATAGGATGGTAAACTCTTCTTTATAAGATCCATTGCTCCTACTACTATTGGGATTATCTGGGTATCTTTCTTCCACATTGCTCTCGTTTCTGCTTGCAAATCCTGATATTTTATGACTTTGTGTGTCTCTGTAATCACTGGGTGTGGAGATTTTAGTGATCAATGCTACTTTTCTCTTCTTTTCTTGGACCACGATATCCAGTTTTCTAACATCTATCTTTTGAACTGTTGGTAATGGATGATCCCATGTGATGTAGACTTCATCATTTTCTATGATGCTTTGTGGATCAGGTTTCCAGTGTTTTTCAGCCACTTTAGTACCATAATGTTTGCACAATCCCCAGTGCAGCAGTCTTGCCACATTTTTATGTCTTTCAGTATACAGTCCTTCTGCCATTAGTATGTCACAACCAGCAGTAAGGTGTGTGAATGTCTCCAATTTGGTTTTAGAAAACCTACATTTGTCTGTCTCTCCCACATGTTCAGTGGACATTGTAAAACAGCATGTACGTAGCCTACTATGTTGGGCCATCGATATTAATCTTTCATCTCTTGTTTTGAATTAACCTCTCCTTAACCATTCCTGAGTTTGTTCCTGATCAGCATGAGGTTCTTTCAGAAGTTTTCTAAACTTGCAACTATATTTATGCATTTTCCACATTTCTTGCCTTCTCGTCTGGTCCTTCACCTTATATTCTTTCTTTTGTTTTTTGGCACATTCAGTCGCTGCCTGATTTTTATCTACTTCTGGTTTGATTTCCATTCCTGCTTGATGTCGATATGCTTCTGCTAGGTTAAGCAGAGGTCATCTTAGATTTATTCTCCTCATGTTTCAAAACTTTCACTATGTTTGGGTCTTGTGAGGTCAGCAGATATGTATGGAGTCTCACTATTGCAGATCTATACATGTAATCAATTTCAAGGAGGCCCATCTCTCCTTCAGAATGGGGTATATATAATCTCGGTATGCACTGATTTTTATAGATCATTTGGTGGGCATAAAGCATCCTTCTTGTTTTAATAACTAATTTATCCAACACATTTTGGGGCCAATCAGTCACTCCAAAATTGTAAGTTAGGACAGGGAGATTGAATTGATGTATAGCTTGGATTTTGTTCCTAGATGTCAATACTGTTTTCAAGATTATTGTAAGTCTTCTAAAGTATTCCTTACTAAGTTTTATTTGCATTTGTTCATGTTTTATTGCCGATACTTCAACAATTCCCAAGTATTTATAAACTCTCTCTTGCTCAAGTTCTTTTAGATCACATTCTTGTCCCAAAACTGATATTTTCCTGGTGCTGCAGTTTTCCTGCTTTAAAGGTTGCCTTTGCACATTTGTCAAGGCCAAATGACATTCTAATATCATCTGAAAAAAATGAAGTTCTTTGTCGCTATAATAGGATTGAGGGACCCTTTTGACTCATCCAATGTCCTTTCAGACCTGCATAAAAAATCTATGGAGACGAGACTTAATTTGGTGGATGAAGCCAGAAACAAACCTTTGGAGTCTATCTTTCTGCCCCTCTCAGCCCAAGGCCATAGTGACCACGGACACCTCCCTGATGAGGTGGGGGGGCATTTCCAGGGAAAGACAGTCCAAGGCACTTGGTCACCTGTGGAGGCCAACCTGCATATCAGTGTCCTAGAACTGAGGGCAGTGCTTCTAGCATTGCAAGCATTCCAACCTGCCCTTTAGTCAGGGATGATTGCTATCCAGTCCGACAACATGTCCATAGTCTGGTATATCAACAAGCAAGTGGAAACCAAGTCCTACCCATTGTGTTGAGAGGCCATGAGAGTTTGGCATTGGGAGATAGCTTCCAACTGCTTTCTTATAGCAATGCACATTCCTAAGGATTCCAATGTAATTGCGGACAAACTGAGCAGATACATTCTCCTGCTTCACGAGTGGTTCCTCAATCCTATCATAGAGATAAAGATCTTCAGTTGCTGGAGCCAGCCTTGCTATGACCTATTCGCATCCCTCGCAAACCACAAATGCAGCAACTATTTTACCCTAATTCCCCTGCAGGGGGAGTCCCTGAGGGAAGCTCACAATTGGTCCATGGGACTTCTTTATACCTTCCCTTCCCTTCTTCTGACCCCACAATTTATAAAGAAGGCTCTTCGGCTGAGAAGCAAAGTAATCCTCATTGCATCCTATTGGCCCCGACAAGTTTGGTTTGCCTTTCTCTGGCCTCATCTAGTACATCAACCATGGATTCTGGATCCAACTCCGGAATTGCTATCGCACCCTCAAGGGTTGATACATCCAAACATATCGAGCCTGAAGCTGACAGCTTGGTTCCTCCACTTCCAGTAATTGTCAGGAAAAATAACCTATCTTCCCCTGTACATCACATTCTTCTTTCTTCCCATAAACAATCCACCAGGAAAATTTATCTGAGCAAGTGCAGAAGATTCATAATCTGGTCTCAAGAGAAGGAATAGATCCTTTTTCAGCTCCTCTTACTTCAGTACTGAACTATTTCTCAAACCTTCTCCATTCAGGGGCTGCAGCTTCAATGACACAAGTACACCTGCAGCTGTTTCTAACTACCGCAATGTCTTCCAGGACTCATTCTTAATCTCTCACCATCTCTGTAAAACCTTTCTCAAAGCTGTCACACACATTAGACCATCCTTCAAAGAACCAATCGAGCCTTGGAACTTGACACTAGTTCTACAATTCTTGACTTCTTTTGAACCTGCTGCCTCTACTGATATAACATTTTTTATCCTGGAAAGCTTTATTCTTGGTAGCCATTACCTCAGCAAGACGAATATCTGAACTACAAGCCCTATGCATAAAACGTCCTTGCATGGCTTTCCATAAAGACAGAGTATCACTCCAGACTAACCCTACCTTTTTACCCAAAGTTGTTTCCAATTTGACTATCAAGTAAACAATTGATCTGCCAGTTTCCTTTCCAAACTTTTCTAACAAAGGGGAATATTCACTTCATTTGCTGGATGTGCATAGACAGTTGAGATTTTACTTTGACAAGACTAAATCACAACGGAAGTCTGACCAATTATTCGTATCATTCTCCGGGCCAAAAATGGGAAAGTCTTTTTCCAAAGTCACTTTATCTAAATGGTCGAGAAACTGCATTTGCTTTATCTATCAACAAAACAAACCTCTTCTACCATCTGAGGTCAAAGCGCATTCAACCAGATGAGTCCCAACATCTGTTGCCTTCCTTTCATGCAAGAGCTTCCATGGATGACATTTGTGCAGCAGCAACATGGGCCACAACTCATACCTTTATCACTCATTACAAATTGGATTTGGTCTCCAGGGGGAGAGCTTCCTTTGGTTTAATGGTGCTCAGAAATATTCTTCCATAGGGCCTCCCACAAAATGAAGTAGCTAGGGAATCTGTCCCATCAGTAAGTAATGAATGAAGATTAACAACATCAGATAAATCAGTTATGTTCTTACCATATTGTTCCATCTGTGTTGTTGTTCTTCATTCATTCTTTACTTCCCACCCATCATCCCCCTCCGAAAGACTCCTGGCGGTTCAGATTTGGTCCTACCTTATAATAGGGATTTGCTCAGATAAAGCCTCTGCTTTTTCTCCTCCTGTATTACGGGCAAACTCGATCTGAGGTGGTAGAGAAAGGGGCACTATGAGTAAGTTTAGCTTGAGAGTTTTTTGGCTGGCGCGAGCTTGGTATAATGGCCAACTCAGTTCTGAGGATAGAACCAATACCCCATCAGTAATGAATGAATGAAGATCATATGCATAATAGTATCCTTTGGGAAGTCATCCATCCCTGGTAACTATCACATTGACAACACACCCCTTAGAGTTGACCCAGTAGTCAGGGACTTAGGGACACACATAGTAATCAAGCCTATGACCATCATGTGTCTACAGTGGTGAGGAAATAATTCTATGTTGCACAACTTACAAACAAAGGTATGGCATCTAAGCCCAAGGAAGTCATTGTTCCACTGTATTCGGCATTCATCAGACCTATCATTGAGTACAATACCCCCTTTGGTATGTACCTAACCAGGCATATCCAACAACTGGAATGTCCACAGAGGTTCCTCACTAAAAGAATATAGGGCATAAGTAATATGTCCTATGCAGACCGCCTCAAGGCCCTATCCCTGTATTCCATCTCCTACAGGCTTTTGAGGGGAGATCTATGCCTGGAATACAAGGCATTGTCAGACCCCACTCTGATGGACCTCCTGCATATCCACAAAACAAACAGTACCAGAATTACCCACTATAGTAAAGCCCATGGCTCCTTATGCAGCAATAGCATTTCTGAAGTTGCCTCCCACAGAAAGGTTGGTATTCACTACATTTTGACACAGCTGGACATTCCCAGTAAATGAATTTTAATAAATAATAGAGAAGCTGGCAACACCACTCCAACAGGGCATTTTGAAGTAGCACATATAAAGCCACAGTATTTATAGACTCTGGGGCTCTGTCATAGAAGCTAAGACCACCTGAATCAATGTGAATGATTAAAAAATATTTTTGACAACTACAAGTGTATACCATGTTTTCCCTGTTTGCGAGTCCACCACTGAAGTGGGTGTCCATTATGTGATAAAGGCTGGTAAAATGGTAGGGTACACAGAGCAGGCATTACCAAAAGAAACTAAGAAGTTATATTTCTGTACAGACATTTATTCAAGCCACTCAGGGTACTCTCTATTTCTTCCTTCTCATTATTTTATGAATATACAGTGGATTGTTCTGCCTTACTAGAAGTGCACAATCAGCATAAAAGCATGCATCCACAGACCCCAGGAGTATAACCTCTATAGTTTTGAGAAAAGAGGTGGGGCTACATGATATAACAGTTACATTGTTGCACTGGTATGACTAGAGTAGTACCATAAAGAAAAATGCATGCAATTTTATTGTGCAGGGTACTGTCACCAGGAATAACACAAATGCTATCACTCCTAAACAGTGATGTGTGTGTAGCCTAATCAGTGAAATACTACATGCAGAAGCAGTGTCACCTGTGAAAGAGATATTGGACTGAAATGGGGTAGCAAGTATGAGAGGTTGGTTTTAAACATGCTGGCTGTGCATGAACTGGACCATAGTGGCAGCTTTGGAATTGAGCCGATCTGCATGGCCACTTAATTATTATCTATCATCAAAGTATATTGTTTTGTATTGTTTTACTGTACTTACAGTTTCACTACATGGCAGCTGTACTCTAGTTATACTTTCACTGATTAGGAAACCTTATAGCTTTATTGTTTAGTTGAAATACGTTAGTTCCAGCTTAACTTTAGTTTGAGTAATACATTATTAAGTATTTTCCAGTGTCATTGTATCTGCGCCATCATTACCAGCAGCACTGTATACTTTCTATACTGGGTCTGTTGTACCAGTTTTCTTTGACTGTGACCATGATTTCCATATATACAGATTTCCATGTTCCACCAGTTTGCTTCATGCCTGCTCTGTTTATGCTTCATTCCACTAGAAGATCATAGGATCATCTAAAGAAATACAGGAGAATCTCTCTATACAGTCATTGATACTAATATAGGAATGGACCAGTACTTGATCATATATTACTGCTAGTTGATAGTAAATATGGTATGGCCCAATATCTCTGATATACAGTGACAGTCAGTAATGCCCATACCAACATATCCTCCGCATAACCTAAAAAAATTCCCAGCTAACATACCTCTCCTAATAAATGTCCATGATACACAAGGACACAATTGGATTGGGTTGCATGACTAGGCTTATTAATGCCTTGGTGGTTATTAGCCTATTATATACCTATGAACCTTTGAAGCTGAACTCCCATAATAACCCAGTTGTAAGTCCAGTGCTAACCCACATTTTCATTCTTTTTGGATACAAGTTATTCTTTTTAGGCCTGATAGGGCTGCCGGCTTATGAGGACATCATCATTTGAGACATTCTCAACTCCGAATATGCTTATATGGTACAGTTAGCTACTTGACTAAAGTCCACGTAGCCTATGTCAACTATCTCTTGCAGTCATCTGACCAAAGAATGTTCTCATTTTATCCACACTGTCCTACATCAGGAGTTCCTTTGCATCTCTGAAAAAAATCTCACATTCATGCATGGCAATCAGTACCTGAAAAGTAACACAACCTTGAAAGAGAAACAATGACAGCAGTGGTTACTTTTAGCAACAAAGGGCATGGGCAGCATAGTGGGCTCTCATAACATGGTTCCCTTCCCCACAAATGGTGCAACCCTGGAGGATATTCACATTAGTCAGAGGGATTTGTGGGGTGCAGTCACCCACAACACCTAAGACAACCTTTACAGAATAATTTGAGTAATGGGAGTTATTCATAAAGACAAAGTATGTCAAGGAGTTAACACTTGACTAATACAAATAACTAATACTAAAGAACATTAACATAGAGGTAAACGACTCCCCTTGCCCCTCACTATTTTAAGCTTCCTCTTCCAAGGCTACATATTTTTTTGGGACAAGCATATGAGTACTTGCCATAAACTCTGAAGTTGTGCGAGTTCAGAGTGGGCTTATTCAAGTAGTAGGACTGTGGGTAGATCAGTCCCTACATGGGGTGCATCAGGACTGGTGAGGTGCATTACTGTTCTTTCTTTCTTTTTATTTGTCAGGTTATTTCACATTTATTTTTTTATATCACTTTTCAACAGCTTGCAGGTGCCCTTTGTGTTTGGTATGTTATTTTTCAATGACGTGAGTCAGGATTCTAAAACATCCTTTTATAATTCTATTGCAAACCCTGATTCCATTGGGTATGGTGTTTGTTAGACAGGAGAAATGCATTTCATCCACTTTCTGAAAATCTGTAGTGATGGCACAGTGAGCTTTTAGGTTGCATATGATTTGTAATGCAATGTGGTAAGTTGCATAAAAAGCAGAAAAGAAAAAATACTGTGCCTGGAGAGGTCAGAGTTTACAGTACTCTTGAATAAGCTCACTAAAATTCCTTCTGGGTGGTACCCATGCTGAACAGTTTTACAGATAACCTCCCTGAAGCACTGTTTATACATAAGGACCAGGGTTAATTCTTTCACAATGTAGAATAGCCTGTCACATGCCTACTATTGAAAGTTGACTTAGCTGTTGAGTGGTTACAGTGTAACAGTAGCAGTGGTTACAATGTAACAGTGCACCTTTTTTTCTGTCACATTCTGATTCATCCTCCTCCACCAACAGTAATGCATCCTGTACTGCTCATCTAAGGACATAATTGTGGTGCCCTTTTCTCATATAACAAACAACAGTAGGACCCACCACTGCAATAAACAGAAGGGGACATTATGTAAAAGCACATCAACAAGCAGTAAAATGCATTACATCTTTTTCCATTAGATGTACACCCAAACAACTGTGCTGCAGAAAATATTCAAAAAAAAAAATCACATTTGTGCCTCCAAAGTGAAAGATGAAAAAACAAACAAACAAACAAAAAAAAAAAAAACAGTAGCTCATATAAGCACTTCTTCCCTACATTTCAAAGTGTAGTGATATGGTTTTACTATCAGCATGGGGCTGTAAATAAAAGAGCACACAGAGGAAACTGTTAGCATTTCCTGAAGTGTTAAATTACCCTTCCCCCAAGGTACTGAAACCTGAGCCCTCAGACTAAAAGCTGCCTAAATGTAAACAATAGGATCACCTGACCTACCAGCTTAATCAAAACAATGAGAGCTGCAGGGAATCTTGACACTCTCCCTTTAAATGAGGATCCAGATGTAGACCCTTGTAATAAATATTATTATATATTGGAATAAAGCATATGTAGAGTATGTTAATTCCTTAATCACTAAGCATACGGTCATTCATTCCTTCTCTGGTTACCTGCGTATCCAGTTCAAGGTCAAGGGAAAGCCAAACCCTATCCCAGGTCTCAATTAAATTAAGGCAGAGAAAGGATTACTGGACAGGACAACAGTCTGTCACAGGACACTCATACATAACCTGTGTGTTGTAGTGCTTACACCTACAGGAAATTTGGAGGATCACTAATTCACCTTTCTCATGTATTTGAGATATGACAGAAACCAGAGCATTTGCTGTATAATCCTGCAGACAAAGAGGACATCTGGACTTCATAGAGAAGGCAGCCCAGATGAGAACTGAACTGGGGAACCAAGTACTGTGAGATACCATCAGTATATGTTGTTCTGATACCCCCCATAGCTCACCAAGGCATAAGTTGAAAAAAATAATTTGAATATTCCCAAAAGAAATTGCCACTTATGTAATTTGGCTTAAACATATTCATGAGTTAGGAATCTGAATGGACATGGATCTATAAAAGCAATCCTTGATTCGAGAAATTGAGGAGTGTATGTCAAGCAAAATGACATTTCTAGTGTAGAAATGTACAAATGATATTAGTTTTGTCTTTCTTCAGAAATGCAATATTAAAATAAGAATTTTTGAAGCATTAATATGGCATCGATTATAGGAAGCAAGTACTAGATGAGGCTAATCAATGGAGTGCAATAGAAAAGGTGCCTGGTCTACAGCAGAACCCTTATGAAGAGAGAGGGAGACATTGAAGGGGCTTAATATATCAACATGCTGCACAGAATGCACTTGGTATTTCTAAATGGAATTCCGTTGACTCACAGAATGTCGACTAAAACTTACTGAAACACAAAATATGTCAAAATGAATAAAAAAAAGTGTCCATGTTAAAGCCCATTTTGGAGTTTTGATGTTTTGTGAGTCAATAGATTTTAGTCAATACCATGAAGGTTGACTAGACCTGCATTTGGAATTTGCAGATATAATCATTGGTATAGATAATGAATAAATGGATTGGGAAATGTGTAACAAAATGTGGCTGTGCAGCATAATTCAGAATAAGAGCTGTACAAAAGACAGGGAACACAATCCGAGTAGAGACGGAGAAACCATAGGTAAGATGCAGAATTGGTTTTCACAGATATTGCTGTGAATACATGCTATAGTCTTTATTGGGCAGTCATAAAATCTATAAATGCAGTAGAAACAGTGAGGGGAATTCAAGAATACACGGGACTGCCTTAAAACAAAACTAATTGCAGATATGAGGAAGCAGGATGTAAATAAGGGACTGTAGCTTATCTCTTAAAGACAATAATTGGCAGGATAAAGTTGCTGTGTGCACTACATATGACACAAACAATTTATATCTGTACAGTCAGAAAATGAGAGCTCATTTAAGCCAAACAACTAAGGACAACTTTTATCTGACCATAGCTAGATATGTGGAATAGGTGGACAATTTTCTGACTATGCCCTTGACAGCTTGGCTTTGGCTAGTAATCTTGATATGGGATAAACTAACCGGGGAAGGGAAAGAGTGATGAAGTTAAGCCCTCTTGCCTGTTCCCCGGGGCAGGGAGCATGGGGGAATGGAATGTGTGTTTGCAACAGGAATCTCATTAGTCTATCTATAGTGGGACAGGAGACCTGCTGAGATGGGCTGCCTTATAAGGAAGGCATGGCCAATGAGGAGGATACATCATTGTGTGAGCAAATGACACTGCTAGTACATAATGATTCCACTGCACAGCTACGCCTTAGATACTTACAGAGAGATATGCATGGGTGTAAATCTTATATCACCAGGCCCCTGATGGTAGCATTACGACTGGAAATTAACTAGTGCAGCAAAGGTAGCAGACAACTGTGTGTGTGTGTGTGTGTGTGTGTGTGTGTGTGTGTGTGTGTGTGTGTGTGTGTGTGTGTGTGTGTGTGTGTGTGTGTGTGTGTACTGGGGGCAAAAGTATAGAACAAACACTTTTACAGTTTTGTGGGTTGGTATTTGAGGTTTTGTATTTTAGTTCTTTGAAACATGTTTGAGAAGTGATGCAAGGTTTATTTATTACCATCATTGTTCAGTTTAACAAAATGCAGTTTATGAGTATGGGCATGAGATATCCCTTTGACCTAAATGTTTAAGAACATTCTAGTAATTAATGGATTTAATATCTAAATATATTATGTACACCAGTATATTAAGGTTTTTTTTTTTTTTTGCCTGCTGAGACTAGAACATGATCAAAAGGGTTGGTGTGCAGGAATAAGAAAGGTAGATGTACAAATAGGAAGAGAAAAATAATAAAGATATAAATGCAAAATGTTAGTTTACTGCTAGTACATAATGATTCCAATTATGAATATCACATTTTAGAGATATATGTATGTTCTCTATACTTCTATCTCAGCTATAAAGACATATTAAAATTCATGACCACTGGTTAATGACCAAAATGGATATTAACAACATTAATCGTCCAAATATTACAGATCACTGTTCTGCCTGTTTGCACATTATGGTTCACTTTTCGATTTGCCACCATACAACCAGCTTTTTACATTCATACTGCAGTTACTTGCATCCAGCATTTGCACACCGTTTATATTTACATTTACTACAATCTAGCATTGTAGTCTGTTCCACATTTACACGTGTTGCAGCTTTGTAAACCAAAAAAGGAGAAATTCTGTTTTTAAATTTTTCTTTAAAATGATGTGGTGCTGGTGGTGGTTGATTATTATAACTAATATTCTCTTTATCTTTATTATACATGCATCTAGATATTTAATTTCCTCAGAGCCTTCTGTGTACTACGTAGGCCAGCTGTTGAGATTAAGCAAGTCCTGTAGCACAGGTAAGTATTCTGTTTCATATTTAGAATGAGTTGTGTCGCTTGCTGACTGCAATATAAACAGATCCCAGCAGGAGTTCAGGCTAATACTGTAACAGTTTCCTGAAACACCATTTAGAAAACACAGTCATCTGAAAGCACTGATTCTGTAACGTAGAATGGAGATTTAAGTGTCTGCTACCAAATATGTCAAGTTTGTATTTATTTATTTATCTGTTGTCAATTAGGTTTGTCCCACTAGCCAAGCTGCATCTTTTCAGGAGAGATTTTAGGTGGTATTTATACTACTAGGGGAAATTGGGCCAGGCCGTTGGGAACATAATTCTCAACCTATTGAAACGAAATCTGGAGAAAGCCTAAAATAATGGGTAGATAAAGGCCCAAAACAAGGGACAGGTTTTAAGTATTGCTCTTATAAACTTAAAAAGTTTTGCCATGGTGGTGCAGCGGTTAGTGTTGCCAGCTCGCAGCAAGAGGTTCTCTGGTTCAATCCTCAGCTGGGATGCCTTCTATGCGGAGTCTGTATGTCCTCCCTGTGGTTGCGTGGGTTTCCTCCGGGTGCTCCGGTTTCCTCCCACATCCTAAAGACATGCTGTAGGTGGATTGGACACTCTAAATTGGCTCTAGGTGTGAGTGCGTGCATGCGTGTGCCTTCTGTGGAAGGTTGGGTGCTGGGCTGGCAACTCAACACTGTAAAAACTCCACTGCCAATCATGAGCAGACAGGTGATCCGCTGTGGTGACCCCTAACCGGGAAAAGCCGAAAGAAGAAGAAGTTTTCTTGCATGTGACTCAGCTGTGGTGGTACAGTGGTTAGCATTGTCATCTCACAGCAAGAGGTTTTCTTGTTCGATTCTCAGCATGAGTGCTTTCTGTATGGAGTCTGTATGCTCTCCTTTTGGTTGAGTGAGCTTTAAAGACATGCAGGTAGGTGCATGCGTGTGCTTTCTGTGAAGTGAAGGTTGGGTGCTGGGCTGGCAACTCGACACCATAAACACTCCAATGCTAATCTATCTGTGGACTGGTGATCCACAATGCAACTCCTAATGGTTGAAGCCAAAAGATACTGCTGGCATTAGTATACATTTTCTGAGGTATATGAACTATAAAACTCAAATGTATGTCATTAATTAGTGACTTCAGTTCTCAGTAATTTGTCAGAATACCACAAATTTTATGAGGAGCAGACCAAAATATGAGGCAAAAATGTGGGCATTCGGCCAAAATCTGGACAGTTATAGAGGTATAATTGGGGGAATTATTCTGCTTTCTTCAATAGGTGTTATGGAATCTGTTACATTAACTTAAGCTACCATCAACTCAAGGAGATGTGAATCTCTACTTAATGTCTCATCCAAAGGATGGCACACTCAGATATACATCATCCCCCTAATGCTAGACTGCAGTATAAGCAATACAGTCACCTGGAGTGAGAACAGAACCCACAGGTTTCTGCTCCTCCAGCCCCAACAAGGAGAGTGCTGCATACTGAGCACTGACACTACATGAAAGTTGTAATGATAACATTAAACAAAACTTAAACAGAATGTTAAACATCCCATAATAAAAGTGCACATCACCTGATGGTCACCTTACACACACTTTAAGAAGCAATGGTTTCTCAAGTAATATATTTAGGCAGAAGACCACAGGTGTAACTTTCATCAAGTGACCCATATATCTGGCAGTTTTTTTTTCTTTTTTTTTTGTACCGCTGTTCTCAAAGATATGTATAGTCTTTGGGGACAGCCCTTTAATGTATTTTGGAGAAAAATGCTTTTCGCCAGTGCTCTATAGCAAACTTTATTAGTTGAACATGTCTAAAATTTATACAAATAAGGAAGAAAGAAAAAGTGTTTGGAAGCAACAGATTAGAAAGAGTTACCAGAAATGAAACTGGCTGCTTATCCAAATTCTAAAAAACACTATGACACATATATCATAATGCAAAACCTTAGAAGTAATATATGCAGCTTCACATGAAGTGAGTCAGACTGGTTCACTTTAAGACACTTTATCTGAAGAGGTTTATATTTAGTAATTTATATTTATATTTAATAAACAAAAGCGCTAATCCACCTTTTTTGTATTGTTTGTGCTTTATTACTTTTTATTGGCTGTTGTAGCTGTGGGAGTCTCTGTGGCCTGCAGATTTCTTATTTTTACTGGTTCACTTTAAGCACAATGATGTGGTGTCAAAGGATTTCTTATTACAGTCTGCAGTGATACCTGTGTATCTGCATAAGACAGGAATTCTGATCCTGTATCATGCATATATTTGTGAGTGAATCCTGTACAGATTTTCTGTTTGATAGAATAGGCTACCAAAATCACTAACAGACTACAGGAATATTAATACAGTTTAATCAAGCTTACAAATCTGATGTCTGACAGGAAGCTACTTCTTTAGAGTATTGCTGGTAATAGGCTATTGTTTACTAAATATTATATGTAGCTTTGACATACATTCAAAATCTCAACATACCACAACACTGCACTACAAAACTTCTATCACAAAAAGTCGAAATACAAACACCAGTAAATGCTAAAAAAGTTCTATGCAAGGGGACAAACCCCCCTGCAATCCCCACAACCCCTACTATTTATATAGACCAACTTCAAGATCACACTACATTGGGGAAAGGGGAAAAAAACAGTCTCTGCTGTACAATGATCTTGTACAACATGTTACTGGCATTTGTAGTACTAAAAATGCCAGTAGCAAATGTGTTTTGATCTTTGTCGTCAGTGTTTTAATGTGTGGTTTTTGGTACATCAGGAATTTGAATGTATCCTGCAGCTGCCCTATAAATGAAACAGACTGTTCTAAGTTAAATAGAAGCACATGGTATCAAAGGGTCTCTCAGTGGAGTTTGCAAAGGTCAAGACAGCAGGTACCTACATGTCTGTACTGGTATTTCACACATTCATGATCCTTCTGCGGTATACACTGGTGATCCCTAATAAGGGTGCGCTCATTTCACAGTGATCTGGCCTAAAGAGGGTGTGCACAGTGTATGGGACCCAACCTATCAAGAGTGAGCTCAGTCAGCAACGTAATAAGGACAAGGTCACTGCAGAGTGGCCATTGTAATGAGAGTGAGCTTAGAGCACAGTGACCCCCTCTAATGACAGTGACCTTTACAGTAACCAGCCTGAAGGAAATGAGTTCTGTGCATGGTTTGTAATCCAAAAATTCTGTGTCTGTCCAGTAGTGTGTCATCAAGAGCAAACAGTAAAAACACACACACTGAACTATGTGCACTAAACAAGATAAATTTACTCCGCAAATATTGATTACCAATTTCATTCCAAAGAACTTCATCAATATCTATCATTATACTCCATTAAAAGATATTTAAACCATAAAATGCAATCATGTGATGAGTTACAACCAATCATGTACGACTGATAACATCAGATGTACATCATGTCATATGTTACTCTAACAAAAAGAATATAAATAAATACAAAATATATTCTTCATGGAGATAATACCAAGCCCCACATTTAAAAACATCAAGTAAAAAGCTTTTCATTTCAGCTAACAGTTACTAATGATGAGCTCACTATAAAAACAATAAGCCAAATGTTCAGAAAATAACTGCTATGACAACCACTATCTTGACTATTATTATTATTATTATAATTTAACAGCTCTAAGTTTAAGACACTAGTGATGGAAACCACCATTCAGACCGGGTTCTTTCATTGCATTCAATCGAAGATGCCAAATGACTCATGATACTTCAGCTTATTCTTCCATGCTTCACCTCTAAGATCTGGATCAACTTTCTCAAGAATGAAAAGATTGTGTCAAAGTGGTTTGTTTTCATTTGCATAAATGTATGTTTACCTATGTAGTAAGTGATGGTTTAATAAAGATGTTTCTTTTTTAAAAAAGGCAGAAATTGAATAATTTATGTAATGTTGCTTAGTTTATATGATCTTCTTCTCCTTTCGGCTTTTCTTGGTTAGGAGTCGCCACAGTGGATCACCTGTCTGCTCATGATTGGCAGTGGAGTTTTACAGTGTCGAGTTGCCAGCCTGGCGCCCAACCTTCCACAGAAGGCACACACACATGCACTCACACCTAGGGCCAATTTAGAGTGCCCAATCCACCTACTGCATGTCTTTGGGATGAAACCGGAGAACCTGGAGGAAACCCACGTGACCACAGGGAGGACATGCAGACTCTGCACAGAAGGCACTCCAGCTGAGGATTGAACTGGAGAACCTCTTGCTATGAGGCGACAGTGCTAACCACTGCACCACCATGGCCGCCCTGCTTAGGTTATATGTAAAGTAAAATGTTTGTTATGTTACTTATAGCGTGATTACATTTATATGAATGTAAATCTGCCTATGTCACAAGTGATAATTTAATAAAGGTGTTTGAAAAAAAAGAATGAAAAACAAAAATCTCTTAAATAGTTTTCATACCAAAGTACATTTATACAGTGGATTATTTAATTCCTTCATTTTATATCATGATAATGTGCATAAATAGGTTTTTTAAACTGTTTTTTGGTTTACCTTACATAAAAACTTTTACACATCAAACAAGAAACTAAGTACACCAGCCATCAGGTTTGGCAATTGCATCATCCTGGACAACCAATCACCCAATCATACCCATGTACAGCAACATTATGACCATCACTAATTTACTTGCATATTTGCAATGTCTGCATTTGGACATTTCCCTGCATTTACGTATAGTACCATTCGTGCTATGAGTTTTATCCCTCTCAAACATTTATTTTAAATTTCTGGCCCTACTAAAAACCATAACTGGTTTCTTTCCCATTACTTCTTTAAATCCATATTGAAATCAAATTCCAAATTGGCTGACAGCACAGCATCTTTGTCCTTACCTGCTGTCGGAGTTTATGTTTACTTGTTTCCTCTGCCAGTGTAAGTGATAATAGGATCTCATCTCAAATGCAACATGCATAATTTTTCAGTACCACTGTAACTTGTCTTCGTCTAGTAGCACTCTATTCTTGAGGTCATCAGAGCTGATTTGCATGAATACATTAGTTTTATGATTCCTAAGCATGCATTTTTTTCTACAAGCTGTAAATTAATGTGAGAGAAAAAATAATGTAAACAGGGTTTCTATTAATACCTGTGCAGTTGCTATTCCACATTCTCTCCCACCTCTCTTTCCATTTGGTCCAGGCTTTGTTGAACCTTTGATTGACTTTAACTCTGCTGTTCACTCTGTCATGGTGTTTGAGGGTCCATATTCACTTTCTATGTGACTGTATTTTAGTCACTCTTAAATAAATACTTTCTGTCTTTCAAAAATATGCCCCCTTTTCCACCATTTTTCATTTAGCTATTTGAAGTGACAATTATAAGCAGAAAGTTTGCTGAGTATATAATT
>NC_056742.1:87396901-87449401 GCF_019279795.1 Protopterus annectens
GTAGTACACGAGCAGTACTTGCTAGAAATTCCTGCAGCTCCTTCAGTGTTGCTGTAGGTCTCTTGGCAGCCTCCCTGACCAGATTTTATCTTATCTTTTCATCAGGTTTGGAGGGACATCCAGTTCATTGCAACGTCACTGTTGACCCATATTTTCTCCACGTTTTGATGACTGTCTTCACTGTGTTCCATGGTATATCCAATGCTGTGGAAATTTTTTTGTACCCTTCTCCTGACTGATACATTTCAACAATGGGATCCCTTTGATGCTTTGTAAGGTCTCTGCAAACCATGGCTTTTGCTGTAGCAGGCAACTGCGTAAATCTCAGGAAAATCCTACTAGGACAGCTGAACTTTATTTGGGGTTAATCAGAGTTTCTTTAGTTGATAGCAGGTGTGTACCCAAGAAGACTGAATGCTGTAATTAAAGCAAAAGATGCTTCAACAAAGTATTAGTTTAAGGGTGTGCACACTTATGCAACCAGCTTATTGTATATTTTTTATTTTTTATATTTTTGCCCTATGAGAATTGTTTGTTTGTTTTTCAATTGAATTTATTGTGGTGTAATTTTTTATATCACAAAAACCTGGCATTTTAACAGGGATATGTACACTTTTTATATCCACTCTATTTATATATATATATGTATATATATATATATATATATATATATATATATATATATATATATATATATATATATATATGTAGGGAGATGCATATCTCATATCACCATTTTGTGAGTTGGGAAATGAGCACTTTTCATGAAATTGTGTAATCTCGGCGTTAGTATATATAATTAGTAGGGTGGGAGATGGTGCTGGAGGGCCTGCAAAAAATAATGTTGTATTTATTTATTTATTTATTTATGTAAGTTTAGAATTTTTCAAGGAACAAGGTTATTGCTTGGTGCATACTCAGTAATTTGTTGACATTCACATTGTTATCAGTTTTTGGACAACATTTTAATGATTGACATCTGGGTATTTCAGTGTTAATCAGCATGCATGTGCACTCACAAATGCAAACACACACACACACACACACACACACACACACACACACACACATACACACAAAACTATGTTCTTTTCAAGGAATATACCACCCATGTCCACACAACACGCACACATATATATATATATATATATATATATATATATATATATATATATATATATATATACATAGATATATATATATATATATATATATATATATATATATATATATAACCGAAAGTTCATATGACAGAAGCCCATTTGACTGAGACCAAATGACCAACAGTTCATTTGACCGAAAACCCATAAGACCGAAAACTCATTTGACCGAAAAACAGCACTGGCAGGTATATGTCCTGTTCCCCACTATAGTGTGACCCTGGAGTTAGAATATAAAGTTAGGGGGGGGGTGGGGGGCACAGCCCCCCACATTTTGCAACTAGTTGTTACTGATGTTGTATGTTTTAATGCATTTTTAATGGATACACATGTATATAATAGTGCATAAACTGCAATTATGTGGGGACTACACCCCCCACACCCCCCCAACAATATATTCTAACTCCAAGGTCGCACTACAGTGGGGAACAGGGCATATACCTGCCAGTACTGCTTTCGGTCAAATGAATTTTCGGTCATATGGGTTTTCAGTCAAATGAACTTTCGGTCATTTGGTCTCAGTCAAATGGGCTTCGGTCATATGAACTTTTGGTCATATGTAGTGAACCCACATATATATATATATACATATATATATATATATATATATATATATATATATATATATATAGGTCTTCTCACCTTAGTCAAGTAGCCCATACGTCAGCCTCCTAAAAACTGATTGCAAAAGTTTTTTTTCAGGTTAAATAAAGAAATGATACTTGGAAGTAAAATGGGTTTCTCACTTATTGCCACTTATAAAAATTAGCAACCATAATAATAACATATGTAGTATATTAGCATATTATGTGACATTGCATGTCTTTTAACGTTTTCTCTGAAACAGTTATGCACAGAAGTGCATTGTTTTGTGGCTGGCTATAAAGTGTGTTGTCTCTTTCACTTGCAGCGCTATAAAAGAAGGAAGATAACTGGCTCTCAAGTACACAAGATACAAGTTGGGACTAACTGAACTAGCCACCTATACAAATATTTTATTTTCATTTTACTTTGGATGGATTTCATAAGTGGGACAGATCTAGTACAGCCTCAGCCTGGAGCACTGCCTGGTTAAGTGACTTAGAGCACAATTTGCTGTGCAACCTATACTACAAAAAATATGCAGTAGTACAGTAAGCTACAACTGATATCAGTGTGATCATTGGATACAATGTCCTCAGAACATAAATACTGCGAGTTTTAGTTCCATGTAAGGACCTGTGTCAACCCCAAGGCTGTCACAGCAGAGCATATGATTGGTGGAGATGCTTTGATGAGGTATTGTGTTCTTTGATTGAGAAACTATAGTGAAGTTGTTTACTAGTGCTGTGGTTTTGGCTTGTAGGCTGATAGAAAAGAACCTCAGAGATTATTCAGAAAAAGAAAGAAAAAAAAGTATCGTATTCTTGGTCTGCACACCATTTCCTCAAAACTGGAGCATTCAGTGTACAGGTTTTGCATGAAGAGGGTACCCATTACTGGATAACTGGCTAGTGCTAAACTACTCCTGGCAGGCAGAGTATGTGTGTAGTACTTTAGAATACAGATATTTTAATTGATGATGCATCTTTCTTTTCCTCTAATCCACTTTTGTTATACCATTTCCTCAACATTCATGTAGTAGAAGCCAGACAGTGGTAATAAAACCTGAAAGTTTCATTCTTATCAGGAAATATGATGGGGAACTAGCATTCCATTACACATCCACACCTCCATATAGTTGCACAGACTGTGGATTACTAACCTATGCAAGATAATGCTGCAGGACTGATATTGGTTGACTAAAAGGGTTTATATCATATGAGCGAATCGCACAAATTGCGAACGCTCATAATATCGAACGTACTGGACCTCGAACTTCCTATTGTGGGGGGGCTGCAGCCCTCACCCACACCCACTAAATATATATTCCAACTCTGAGATCACACTACAGTGAGGAAAGGGCAAATATCCCATTCTTCACTGTACCATGATCTCAGAAAAAGCACTTTGAGGTCCGGTGCATTAGATATTATGAACGTTCGCAATTTGTGCGATTTGCTCATATGATACAGACCCAAATAAAATGTCTGACTCCAGGTTCAGTGATGGCATTTTTCCCATTCAGTATATTTGTTTCGGACATCACAATGCAGTTAGAGAGCAAGGTCAAGCCATACACTGGTGCCAGTAACACCGCTGCCATGGGAGAAAGTGTGGACGTCTGCCTTCAATGTGCTATACTCTGGATTACAATGGGTGGAATGATGGAGGCTAGTATAAAGTTTGAGTGGTACATTCATTCCATCAGTTCTCCCACAAATTCATGAATTAAAAATGGAATTCTTTAAGTTAGTTAGAAAGCCACATTTAAAAAATTACTTTATAATAGCGACTATTCTAATAAAGATTTAGTTGATAACAAGGATTATGATAATGTAATGCAGGAAGAGGGCTATTTCTTTTTTATTTTTAGTATTCCAGCTTAAGTGATATGAAAGTAGATTATCAGAGTGACAGCTCTCTCCCATTTCAGAGTTCTTTTATCCCTCTATTTCGTAATGAAATCACTAAAGGATTTTTTCAGTTATCATACATTTTGAACATCTAAAGTTATTGAAAGTATTTAGAAGAAACAAAAATATTTTCACCTATAATATAATTAAAGCAGAATGCAAATGCTTCAACATCCCAAAGTCAGACAATTATAATTAATGGTGCAGATAAGAGCCACTGTATACAATATATGATAATTAATGTGGATCACTTGATGGAAACCTTTACTTACATACCTAATACATGGAAAATTACAGATAGTCTATGGATTCGTTTAAGAACCTGTTAGTTAAGGATGTAGATTTTGACTGTTTTTCCTGAAAAGATATAGTAAAAAAGAGATTATTTACTAATGCTTGTATTTCTGCATTTTATTGTCTTCTTAAAATTCATATAAATGTAATTGTATTCCGGGAGTGAAATACACAAAAGTTTAGTTGCCATTCCAATATTTTCCAAGAACCCACTGCTGATCTTCCGGGAATACAATTAAATGGCTATATGAGTATGTCACTCAATTAAAGTAATATGTTTAAGCAGTTTATTTAAGACATCATATGGGAATGTAGCATATATTTCTTAACCTTAAATGTTTACAGCTTATATAAGGATATTGAATGTGCAGATGGTATGGAAGCTGTGAAAAGCTTCTTGCAGCACTTTCCCAAGTGTAATTATGTGGAGAAATGTATTTATTATACTTTGACTAATGGCGTTCTTATATCTGGCCATAGCCTGTATAAACAAATCAAAGGTACAGTATTGGGGGCTGTATATACCATCTAATGCCAAATTCGTAATAAGCCACTTTAAATGTATTTTTCTGTTTTGTTTATATCCTTTTTGCCTGTTTCTGATGATGCTCCCAAGGCTCCATGCTAGGACCACTCCTGTTTAATATATTATCAGTAATTTACTCATTGCCTCAAAACATGCCAAATTAATCCAGTACACCAAGGATGCAACCCTTATCTGCTCTGCTCACAATCCCATTCTTCTCCAACAGCTCATACTAGATTCATTATTTTCCACAGAAAACTGGCTAGCAAAATCAGACTTAATACTTCACCCAAAAAAGGCAAAACTTCTTACTCCTAAACGCGAAAGAAAATGTAAGGCTAACTTTCAATCACCTCTGTAAATAACAGAAATATTGAGGTAATCTCCAGTGCTAAATTGCAAGGGGTTATAGTGGATGATACCATGATGTTCAATCTTCATATCAAACAAGCAAGCAAGAAAAAGAAAAAAACAAACACATCAGAAGTTAGGTCTGTTCTATACAGCCAAGCAGTATCTGACTGAAGGCAGCTGTATAAGATGATCATCCAACTACCTGCTGCCTATACCTCTATATGTCCCTCCTATTTTCATCATCCTTCACTCCACCATGATAATTAAACTAGAGCAATGCTGTTATAAAACAGCCACACTTTCTTCCAACAAGCTATACTCCAGACATCATTGAATTGCCCTAAGGCACCTGAATTGGCTTGAGCCACCTCACCTTCTCACAAGCTCTCAAATTCAGTTTATGCACAGGTTAATCTTTCAACCTGAACATTGTCCTGCCCTAAGCAGGTACTACAAGTCCCCTCCAGCAAAAGAGCTCTCTGGTCTGTTGACAAACATCTCCTCTCAATTCAGAAAGCTGACAAAGCAAGAAATGCCCATTACTCCAATTGTTTCTCAAAATCCTGGAACCCAATTTCTCCTCCAATCAGACTCCCTAAAAATGCAAGTATTTTCAAAGTTATATTAATGAAATAATTATTTTATTTATTTATATGTATTCACCAGGGTAGTCCTCTAATCTCAGTGGACCATTTGCAGGCACAGTCTGGGTAAATATGATCACATAAGAAAGGAATAAAACATATTTACAGATGCAAGAAAATGTTACAAAATTTTTTCAAGAAGCAGTTAATAATGTCAAAACATGGATGGGAAATGGAATTAGGCTTAGCAGAGCTTTATGGTTAAGATGTACCCATAATGATTGAGATGGCTAATGCTACAGGGATAGTAGCTTTTTGGATAAGATGTAGCCATAATGACTGAGATGGCTTATGCTACAGGGATAGCAGCTTATCATTATATAGAGAGGACTGAAGATGTTAGAAGAGGCAAGTGAGGATAGTTGCAAGAAAGATAAATTAAACTGTTCTCGTTTGACTCCTGGCTATGCCTCACCTATTTTGTAGGCTAAATTATCCCTAAAGTACCTCTCCTATGTAGACATATATGTAAATGATTAAATGTTCTCTCTTACTTTTCTGGATTCTACTCTTCTTATAACAAAATGCATATAGTTATAGCTAATTTAATGTATTATTACTTAAATACACCCACAGCTAACTATATTGCTGAAATGCTTCTTTATTTTACAATGATCTGCTTTGTAATGCTGCTAATTTTAACTGAGCATGTTGTATTCTGTAAATAGCTCTCATGGAGCTTTGTATGTAGTGCTAATAAATGTTACCAGACTTTTCTGTATATTGCATATGCATTACTGTTATTCAAATTCCCAATAAATCTTGCCACATCTTATGGAATTCTCACATATTAATTTATTATTTATTTGAATTCTCACTGGTAAAGCCCAATCAGACAAACAGGCCCCTTTACAGCAAATGCCCATGAAGAAAATCTCCACAAGAAAGATTTACTTTTTTGGATAATGTTCAAAAATCAACACTGCCTTTTTGGAGCTGAATCTTTGTGGAAATAATGGTTCATTGATGCATATGAATTTATCTTTATAAGCCTGCTTGTGTAATTCCTTTCTTTATTAGGCAGAGATTTCATTCTCCATACTTGTCATCTTTCTTCTCTATGTGGAAATCATGAGAGCAGGTTGTGCTTGCAGTACTAGTGAAAATGTTTTTTTAAGGAAGCCTATAAAATTATGATAGTGTTTGTGAATGGAGGATATAATAAACAAGATGTTTACTGTAGAATCTTACAGACTAGCAGAAATATTTTATTACTTGGTCATGCAGTGCAATATAAATCAATATGAAAAAAGGTCAGGAAGGATGATAAAAAAATATATTTTTTGACACTAAGTATAATGTTTTTTTTCCTAAATATATTGTTGCCAGCATAATGAAAGCTGGAAATATTTGGTAGAACATGTTGTCTTAGAAAATATTGTTAACCCTGTGCTGTTTTGTAATATAAAATAGAGCCTTGAGGACTAGTTAGTTCATAGCCATTTTATTCAATATCAGATTGCACAAATAAGATGTCTGAATACACTGCAGGCTTCTTCACTCTTGATTATTGTAATGTGTGCCAGTATATTACCTGAATGTTTCCAAAGAAATTTGGTTTAAGATTTTTGGTCAAGGGTAATAACTGAGGCAGCAGTTTATGCCCTGACTTGCTTCTGTGGTTTGCATCACATCTGACACTGTATTAGGAAATTTAAGACAAGACTACAAGAGCATGCCAAGAATATAAAGAAATGTAAACAAGTCCACTCACAATACATTTCGTAACATTTCATGGTGAAACAACAGATGAACATAATATATCTATTCTGAAACAATTTTATTTAGAAAGAGAAATGTATATCACTAAACAATATAGTGTTATTTAAGGAGAGCACATACATCATGCAATATGATTCCTTCAAACCTGCATGACTAGACAGCAGTTGTGAATAGATGATACTAATTGAGAGACTTGTTAATACATTAATTATTGGAATGTTTATATTTAATTTTTAATACACTCTTTGTTATTTAATTTTAACATTTGCATCATTTATATTTTACTCTCCAGAAGTTTATACTGAGAAGCAAAGAATACACATTTATATATATGATGTGATGTTATGGTTACAAATAGAATTTTAATTTTTTTTTTTTTTTTTTTTTTTTACTAGTCTGATAATGTGTATATGAAACTGAGTGCATGTGTGTGTGTGTAATACACATGTGACACAGACAGCAATACAGTTTTAAATATATGGATCTATGAACCAGCCGAAGCATTTTCTGAAGAAACCCTTACCTGAACAAAATGAAACATAAAAAAAAGTTAGTGTTTGTGGAGTTCAGACACCTCAGTGATAGTCCCTTCTCCAAGAATAACAACTTCTAAAAAGTCTAGGATTCTGAATAGCACCTCAAGAATAAGAGAGTGTTTATGTTTTCTACCTGTTGCCTACTGACCATTAAGTTCTGTGATCAGTCCTCCTTCACCTCTTCAATGGCATCTGATCACAGAACTATCATGTATGCGGCCATTGTTTTTTTTCTTTTATTTTTTGCATGGACCAAACCTATTTGTGGCTGATGTGGGCACTCATATTACCAGTAGAAAATTCTGTGCCCTCCCCATGACATGCATGTGTGAGTTTGTGTGTGTGTGTGTGTGTGTGTGTGTGTGTGTGTGTGTGTGTGTGTGTGTGTGTGTGTGTGTGTGTGTAGATAAACACACACACACACACACACACACACACGCACGCACACACACACACACACACACACACACACACACACACACACACACACACACACACACACACACACACAACATTGGTATTATTGTTGGCTTGGGATCACTAAGCCCATACTCCTTTGTCTCCACTTGCACAGCACAACAGTCAGCAGACCAGGATCTGGTTGACATAAACCACTCATTCCCATCATCCTCTGCTCATTTTTCCAACAACCAAGCTGCTAACAATCTCAGGTTTGTTTTTAAATGAAGTATTGGTTTAGCTCTGAGGCTGCATAAGCATAAAGTTATTATACTTAACTCATACCCCAACATACGGTAGGGTAAAGCAGAACTTGCTTCTATAGAAATGCACTCAGTAAGTCACCATGTATGTGAGAGTATGGCTCAATTGCAGAGTTGTTGTCAGATAGGGGGATAAGCCATACCTCATTCCCAGACTGCCCCATGGAAGGGCTTCAGCTCCCCCACACCCCATGAACCTAAGACTGTATATCTCCAATTATGAGGGGAATAGAAACATTCCTTGCTCCCTAAGGTTAAGTGATCCTAGATTAGTTTTTTCTTTAAGTCTGTATAGTAAGAGTGAAAGCCACACATGGGGAAGTGTAATGAGGAAAAATGCTGTAATACAAGATTTCTTGTAATGCTGTATTCCGTTCTCTTTTCCTGTTTTGATTTGGAGTTTTACCTGTGATTCCACTATAACAATGACTCATGACCACTGTATTCACTGAAGTCATGATTATATGTTACCAGTCAATAAACTGTGTACTCATAAGGTTAAGTACAGCTTATAACTGCAGCCTTATGTGTTATGTTCACCATAGCCAGATAAGGCAGCAAAGCTTTTGGTCAGAAAGCTTTATGTTTATTTTCCCTTTCTTTTACCTTATTAAAACAGATAGGAATTCATGAAGGATGAATGAAAAATTTTCCATGTGAGGTTTATTATCAGTTATTAGGAAATACAGAATACACTGATATTACCTTACCATCTCAATCTTCCATTGTGCTTCCATGCATCCTTATTCTAGCTGTAGCATATGCTGCTTGTTGTGTTCACCCCAAACATGGCCTCATTTCTTCTGGACATTCCTATAAATGGTACCTGTCTTCCAGTAGGTATCAATGCAACAGTGAGGCTTTTGCTGCCTCCCTCCACACAGGGTGGATCCAGCATCAGACACTAACTCCCATGCACCCCGCATATCTCTCCTAGTATCCTGCTTACTAATCAATATGAGATTGCCAGATCACAATCAGGGTATTAACCATCTGTGCCATGGATTTGCTTGACACTTCTAGCTCCTTTTCTGACAGTTAAGCCTTCAGTATGACAGCTTTTGTTTAATCTCAAAAATTCAAAAACTTCCCAGTGAAGTGCCTTGGTGCTAATATCACCGGTGTCTCTTCACAGGAATAATCCAGTTCCCTGGTTATGAATATGTCCTCCATTCTCTCTCAGAGTCCTTTGTACTGTGAAGATGCAAAGGTCATGTGATGCAGTTTCTGTCCCTTCAGGAAGTTCAAAAATTAGAGTCTGGAACATTGGGCTCAGTCATTTCAATTAACTTGTCTATCGTTGCAAGTGACAATGTTGCTCACTCTGTCATTATTAACTGCTCTAAACTGTGTTTCATATCTGTCAAAGCTTTTGCAGTCACCTTTTGAGCATCACATCACTTGTTGATTCATTTAGTGTCCAAGACCATGCAAAAAGTATACTTGCTGTTTTTTGTACCACTAGCTGTGTTCTGTGCAATTACACATTCAGATTTTCATCCATCAGTTAGCAGTGTAGAGTGCCATTTTGTCTTTACCCTTTCTGCACCCCTCTGAGATTCACACACAGCATACTATTCTATTAAGAAACAATTAACTACCCATATCTACTGGCCACTAACTGTCACTTGACGTTGGCTTAAAAGAATCATGCATCTGCTCGTATATCCAGCACTATATACAAATGGCACTAATTCTTCACTAATGAACCTACATTTAAAATTCCATGGAAAATACACATTAAGTGATCTCCATCAGCCATGGTCATATTATCCTCATATATTATAATTATTAAACTTTTATCAATAAAACAAATTAAAATTTGGAGATGGGAAATCTGTTATGAAACTCATAGTTCCTATATGGTGCAGGGATTAATCTTTAAACTGTTTCTGCGGCTACACATGCAAATCTTTTTGCATGTTATAATATCATAATGGCTTTAGACAAGCTGGGCAGGGATTTTCTGTTTACCCATTGAATAAAAAGAAACACATATTTGTACTATGCTGGACAGTGCATGTAGTTCTGTAAACAATGAACCCATGCACCCAAGGAAAATGATTTTGAATGAGCATAGTAAGTCAGTCAATAAACAGTTTGGGCTAATATAATAATCTGTCTGTTCTGGTCATAAAATGGTTTCAAAACTGTTGTTCAACCACTATGTGAATGTTTTCAAAAATATGACACACAGGGGAAAAAAGTTGTGATAAGAATTTTGATGGCTTTTTCTGGAAAAATCATAACGTTTAAATTCATTATGGAGCCTAGGACTGAATATATGGAGAGAACTCAGCATTTTTTTAATTAGAAAGAGAAAAAAAATCAATTTTATCAGCATTTATTATAAATGATAAAAGACATGGAGATGGATACAGATGTAGCAGTGGCTATTACACATTAACACACTTAACACATTTTTTTCTGAAGAAATGCAATCAGAATACCATAGTTGTTCATTTCTGAGGTCTAATTGAAATGATATTTGTTTAGTTCTGAGGAAGTCTAATTTAATAAAGACAAAAACACAACTTTATTTTATTATACATTTTTCTTTATGCCTTCGATTAGGACATGTCTTGTTTTGATACTTCATGTTTACATGCTGGGTCCAACTGGACAGTTTTAGTTTTCTGCTGTGAAAATTAAAACATGCAGAGGTAAGAGTCTGGTTGTGATAGAAGAAACAATGGCTACAGTATGCCATCAGAGTATTTGCCTTTAATTATAGTAAAAGAGAAAGGACCAGCTTTGTCTTAAAAAAAACTGTCTTCAGAAATTAGTGTCCTTTCCAATTAAGAATTAAGTTCTTTTGACAACATGCCCTGTCTGTAACGTATGTAATCAGTTTTCCCATTTTCAAGTCATCTGCATGCAGACTATAAAACATCAAAGATGAAAACAACAGATCTGAAAGATACAACGTAAACAAGTATAGTCCTAGGACAGAACCTTGTGTGGCATCCTGACTGTAACAGAAATTCACCTGTCCACTTACTGTATGATATTTGCCATGCTCTACTTTTAAGCCATGCATCTACAATATACATCGTATCATGAATACTTTTATATCTAGTTGTTCTAAAATACTAATCATGGTTGCGTGCAATGTAGTGTCAGTGGCACAACAAGTAGCAAACTTGCCTGTGGTGCAGAAGGCTGGGGGTTCTAGTCCCACACTAAGTAGATTAATTACTGAGACTTCAGTGCAACATAAAGGGGGGGTGGGTGTGCAGCACTCCTGAGTGTGTCATCTTTTGGATGAGATGTTAAACTGAGACCCCCATCAGCTTTAGTTGGTGGTAGCTCAAGTGGATGTAAAAGATTCCACATCACCTATCAAAAAGAGTAGGGATCCTTTATTTAATATATACTTATTTGTTAGTATGTACAATATATATATATATATATATATATATATATATATGTATGTACATATATATATATATATATATACATATATATATATATATATATATACATATACATATATATATATATATATATATATACACACACATATATATATATACACACACACATATATATATATATATATATATATATATATTAAAAGCATAAAACAATATTTACATTATCCACAATATTACATTCAAACCCCCGGATTCACAAAACCTCCGTGTAAGACTTAATATGTCTTACTCGGAGGCTGCAGTTGAACGGTATGATGTCAGCGTGCCATGAATATTCATGAGGGCACGCTGACTCATCTGTAACTCTTACACGGACTGAGTAGGCAAGCAGGGGGCATGTCCAACTGCTGAGCAGTCTAAAAGTCCACGCCCCTGCAAGGTTTTAAAAAGCATAATGTCAACAGACAAGAGCGAGTCCGCTGAAATGTACTTGCACCCAACACCACACTCCCTGACACTGTAAACCCCCATCACAGTTATAAAACGTAAAATATTAATTTTATTTTATTTAAATCCACGATATAGCTGCCTGTATTTGCGCTTGTTTGCGCGGGTGTGCCCATTGCTTAACCACAGTTAGCAATTGTGACATTGAAGAGCATATAAGAACTACTTATGCAAATTAGTCCAAATAACAATAGCGTAATGGTAGAGCGTATGCACAAAGAGAAGACATTCACAATCCAAGTCCCACCAGTCCCCTTCTTATTTATGTTTTAAATCAGTATTTGAAATAATACCAGACATATATGATTAAAATTTTATTAAAAGCAGTGACATGGCCAATGTATCAGTGAACAAAATATATATTTTTAAAGGACCCAGATATATAATAGCCTGCTGTTAAGCAACATTTTACACAGCTAAACAGAGGTGCCCATAGTTTAATAGCGCTTTACCCATCTAAACAGAGGTGCCCATAGTTTAATAGCGCTTTACCCAGCTAAACAGAGTTGCCCATAATTTAATAGTGCTTCACCCAGCTAAACAGAGTTGCCCATAGTGTAATAGTGCTTTACCCAGTGCAATAGAGTTGCCCAAAGTTTAAAAGCCCTTTACCCAGCGCAATGTGTTTGCGCGGATGTGCGCGCCGCACCAACCAGGGCACCGTAGGGCACCAGGGAGCAACGTAGAGGTAAGTTGCTTAAACGCAGCCACACCCCCTAGCCTGTCTAGACAGTATTAAAATAAAAGAATGACAAGGTTCGAACCCAGGACCCTTTGCATCATAATCAAAATACAGAACCACTAAGCCATGACAACATAGGGGAAGCAGCCATTATTAACATTCATAAACTTACGAATGGTAGTTTAACCATTACTAAGCAGGTCTGCAGTCAGCCGAGAATTTTACAAAATGGCCAATCACAAAAAAGTGCGGGAAATACGGCATATTTAAGCCCCATAGGCGGGAATACACACCATAATTGATTGTAGCTCAAACTTGCAGTCAGAATGGCAGGTGCAGGAGAGGGTTCATGCTTCCGAGCACAACGTTGGGGCATTGAGGAGTCCAAAGACATGGTTTGGCTCCTTGTCTACTGTCACGAGACAAGACTCCTGCAGGGCCAGTTCCAAGGGACGGAGTACAAGGCAGAGGCTTGGAACTGGTTAGCTCGTGACCTCACCAGTGCCACAGGTGTTCCTCGGACTGGTGAGCAGGTCCGTCACCACCAAGCAGACCTGAAGAGACAAAAGCAGGACCTCCTGAACCAGTGGATACAGGAGGCCCGTGGGATGCAGAATGCCCCACAACTGAGTATGTAGCCATTAAATGCAGTATGTAAGAATTGATAATGGAGTATGTATAATGGATAGATATGTCTCAATATCCCTTCATTTACTTTACAGCTGCAGGTGACCGTGCTGCGAATCAGCAAGCCTATGCTGATAGGTTGCTAAGGTTGTGCCACCAGGCAGGTTAGTGATTATTCTGCATGTATTGTTATATAAAATATGGGAGGGAGCATGAAAGAATGTGTTGTAGTACAATAAAATAGCCATAGAATTGCCTGAATAAGTCCTCTGCATGTACTGTCAGATAAAAAATTCAGAGAGGCAGAAAAAGAGTGTAGTAACCCATTAAGAAAGGTAACATATGTTTGGAATAATATCCCTGCAGGCACTGCCATATAACATAAGTGAGTGAGCCTGAAAAAGATTGTTCTAACCTATTAATAAAGATATAATATGTCTTGAACATGTCTGCCATAAACGCCGTTAAAACAAATAAAGGAGTGAGCCTGTGGAAAAGTGTGCAATGTCATTAATAAAGGTCTAAAACCCAGAGTGTGTCTGTGTCACAGAGTCTGAAATGTTGTAGTACCTTTGCATTATATAAACAGTACTGTTTGAAAATGTGCTGGCAACCCAGAGTTATGCAGTCCCATATAAAGTGGGTGATGGAAGTGCTAGTAGCTGTGAAACATATATACAGTTCACAATAGTCAGTTACTGGCTGGCATGAATAAGTAAACCTGGCACACGTGTAGCATGTAATTATTCACCAGAAATGTGAGTGTGTGTCAAGAAATGCAGGGTTCTATACAAATCGAAGTGAAAATGTCATGTGAAAACATCCCAGATATGTAGATAAAGAAATATAAATGCAAACAAGAAATATGTAGCAGTAACATCTGCATCCTGGACAGTTAGTATGTCAGATATAGGTCAGGCATATGTTGAACTAGCCAAACCCATGACACAACCTAATGTATGGTGGCATGTGTAATAATACAGGTAGGGGATATACACTTGCAGTCACTGGGAATGAAGTGTAGACTAAAAGGTCATTATAAGATGTTAAGCAAGGTTTTTTCTACACCCTACCGTATGTGCATAAACCATGCAATTCCACACCTCAGTGGGTATGTGTAACCTTAAATATTTGTTGGGACATATGTCCTGTTATTTTATAAATATTTGCATTGATGTTGATGCATGTGCCCTGTTCAAACAGCACGTTCATGGTGGCCTGTTGCTACCAAACATCCCTGCATGCTGTTGGAATATCCACTGTCGTTCAATATATGCATGTGTTATGCTTGCTGTTCAACTGTTGGAACCTTGGTGTGTTGGGTTAATGGGAATATTACTGCATGCTGTTACAACTAATCTGGAATGCTGTTGTTTATGTTGTAATTAAACACACCTAATCACTGAATGTATGGGAAGGCCGGTCCCAGCGGACCCACCTGTCCCTCCTCAGTTGGTGAGTGCACCTAGCACCAGTAGCTCCGGTGCCCAGCCCGGGCTCCCCTCCTCCATTGGTCCTGATCCACCTTTGGGTGGAAGCGCTGCAGGGGATGGGGCTCATCCCCCCCGTGCAAGGGTGGGCGGAGAAGGGCCACCTGTCACCCGTCGAAGGGACCAGGCTGTGGTGCGTTGGGAGATCCAGCGTTCAGTCACTGATCCCCTACACCAGCTTGAGGTGAGAGTGGTGCGTCTCTTGGGTGAGCCTGCCTGTCCTACTCAGCCCCCAACACAGCCACCCTCGGGGCTGTGAAGATGCAGTGGTGACTGCCCATGGGTGGGGATCTCAGTTCCACTGTTACCATCTGTGGGCTCATGGGCTTGCGATTTCCAAACAACCTTCCCCGTCAATTGTGTTCACCCACCCCATGTGTCAAACTCCGCCCCTGTATGCGTCTTATTTGTCTTGTCTGTTTACCTCCCCAATCTACCTTCCCAAATATACCTACATCCTCTACCTCACATTCCACTCTCACCTGAAAAAAAAAAATAAAAAAGGGGCAATCTGTTCCCACAAAAAAATTACGTCCCATACATAGCTGCCCAATTCGCACACATGTCCGCTGGACATGTAAACTGATAATTCTAATTGGCAGTATAACATATTTTGTTGTCCTCACCCCTCTCTCAGGGGTGGAAGGTTTCAAATTTCACACCAAATTTCAAACATATGCACAGCTGTTGCTTGTAAAGAAATGGGCAGCTATGGACCTTCCCTACACCCATCTTGCACATCTCGAGCTGGTTTCCCTACTGTCTTTCCATCTTTGTGCCCCCTTTTTCATCACTTTCCTATCTCCCCATTTTCTTTTCTTTAAAAGAAATTAGCGTGGGGGTTAGCAGGAGTAAGCAGTAGTTAGCAGGGATGCGTGGGTGTGAGCTTGTGTGCGCTTAGCTAAGCATTGCTAAGCATCGCGCAAACCCGCGCAAACCCACTGACAACTACTTAAAAGTGCCTTAGTCACTCTGTATGACAAGGCCCTTGTACTGCTCAGCAGCAAAATAAAATACCCTTGTCATTCTCGAACCCAGGACTCAGCAGTCTGCATGAAGTACCACTGCACCACAGCAGATATACAATAACTTGGTGCTGAAAGAAATATAACATGCATTACAAGGAGTGAATGTAAATGGAAAATAGGAAAGCCATAGGAATACATTGCAATAAAGAAATATAACATGCATTACAAGGAGTGACTGTAAAGGGAAAATAGGAAAGCCATAGGAATACATTGCAATAACTACTGTAGTATGCGAGTTAATTCCCTAATTCCAAAAGAAAGTACATACTCCCAAGAAGCAACAGTCAGGTTTCAGTACAACATGCATTTCACTGGCTACAACCCAGCTCCAGATATGAGACATATACCAACCTTCTGACTGACACAACAGAGTCCACAGCAAACAAGTATGGTCCCCACCTTGCTAAACTGAAAGGCCTATGCCTAACGAACCTATCATTATACAGCAGTGTCCTGAAATCACAGTGAGAACTGCAGTTACCACACAGCAGGCTGCATGCAATTACTAAATGGTGGGCACCAATTGGTGCAGAGGCCATCACATGCACATGTGGAGATACCTACAAAGGCAGCCTGTAGTTGCTGTCCACACATGCAATCATATCATTGCAACTGAAGAGAGAGAGAGACAGACAGACAGACAAACAAACAGAGGCAATTGGAGACACCAAACCAAAAAAAAAAAAAAAAAAACACTTCAACAGGTACAACAGACAGAGGTGAGAAATACAAAGGTAAGGTATGTAACAGAGATGTATTTTCTGGCATCCGAATGATGTGTCTGAAGGGTACTCTACATACTGTGAACACTCCATATGTGGTAGCAGTCCATATCTATATGTATATGCAGATGTGCATAGGGCAAGGGACATACTGCAACTGTTAGTGAAGGCTGGACATATATATGTAGATTAAGATTGCTATGTGCACATATCTATGTAGGTTGTAGTGTGTGGCATTGAAAACAGCAAGCAGTGCAGGTCTATGCCATGTGGTGGTTAAATGCTGTGGGACTGAGTTACAGCCAGTGAGGTCTGCTACAGCTATAAGGCCTGAGGACAGTGAAATGCATTTTGCACAACACTGTGCAATATTATTACATAATTGTATGTCTCACAACTGTTTCATAATTGATATTCCCACCAAGAAAGGTGGACAGTATATGTGCCTATATGTGCATGTATATGTACAGCAATGGATGTTTTCAAATATGTGTAGATATATATATATATATATATATGTGTGTGTGTGTGTGTATATATATATATATATATATATATATATATATATATATATATATACATATATAGATATGTAGATATATAGATATATACATATATATATATATATATATATATATATATATATATATATATATATATATATTTATAGATATATATAGAGATATATAGATATATACAGATATATATGGATATATATGTATATATATATAGATATGTATATATATATATATATATATATATATATATATATATATATATATATATATATATATATATATATATATATATATATATATATATAGTGAGAGAAGGAGACACGGGGGTCAGACGTATTGCAACAGGTGCCTGGTGACCAAGGTATGGACTGAACACCAATGTTGATACTGCAGTGCCATACCCCATTCCAAAACACTTTACCCACTAACTACCAGATAGGTGCTGGACAGTAGCCTCCCCTTTGATATTTACAGTGCCACACTAGTCTTGTAATCTGTCTACGTGGTACGTGTCATCACAAACATTGTGTCATGTACGGAAATATAGGTCAGTATTCCCCTGTACTCATCACAATGCCCCATGTGGTATGTACCTCACATGACAACTACAGCAAGTGGAAAGGCCACAGACATACCTCACAAAGAGTAATACTGCCCTCAAACACATACCCTATGCAGACTGACTGACATAACCACAGCTACAGTGCGTTGCATACCGGCCACCCAGAGGTTACCTCTGCCAAACATACAGAGGTATGTCACACCCATAGCAGTCAGGCAACCACCATGTCAACACCTCACAATCCCACCGGGCTACACGGCCTAGGTCCCTAATCCCCGCCACCTCACTAAACAGCACATGCTGGTGGGATAGGCTCCTATTGTCAAATATGCCATACTCTGGAGTAAATCACCCAGCATTAACAAACAAGGCTCCTCAGTAGCAGATGTCATACATACCCCTTATGATTGTCTGGGGGATAGGTAACACGCCCTGGGAATCACCTCTGTGTATCCGGTTGACAGGAGCAAGTGAAATCAAATTACATGTGTGTCAAAGGCCAGGTTAGCATATGGCTAGGCTGCTGTAGGCCCTAGGGCCAATAGCATATTACCTATCTATGACACAATGCACACACACATGTACTCAGTGCAATACCTGCTATGTGAGGTGGAATGAGTGTGTCAGTGAATGTGTGCAAGGTCTTTAACGGTGTGATAGCTTAGTGTGAGGTTATTTCTGTCATGGTCGTTTGTGTCCTAGGTGTGAGGCCAGAGAAAGATGTGTCAGTTATTGGGATGCAGACATAGTAGGATGGCATATGTTGTGACGTAGTTCCTTGTGTATGACTGTGGTGTCCCATTGTAGGCTGAAGCAATACATGTATGCTCAGTAAGTGGTACTGCTGGTGAATCCAGCTGACATTTGAACTGTTGTACTACCTGAAGCTGTAGGCCTAAACAGCACAGTATGGTGTATGTTCGCATTCCCTTGTAACACTGTCTTGTGTGTTTCCTGTTGTCTGCACAGATTACATACCTCAGGCATAGGTATCTGTAAGTAGGGGCACACAGTACTGTAAGGTACACAGGAAATGCTTATCTGTGTCAGCATACATTTGTGTGTTGTATGAATGTCTGATGTGTGTGTAATGATGCCTGTACCATGTCCGCAATCACATGTGTGTTGCAGGGTTTGCGTGTGTACCTAGCAACATGTACACTCTGTTACAGCAGTATGCCAGCTATATTAACAACTGTGCACATATGGTAGGTAGGGTTATGGCATCAACGACCAGGGTGGGTTACTGGTAATACTGTAACTGTACTTCACACTCATTGCAATGGATGACATATTTCTTCATGCATTAGCTTGATATGTACCCCTGTGGCGAGGCTGTGCATTGGATCCCAAACAGTGTGCCAAGTACTGGTGTATACTGGTTTGTTATATGGAGTGTGGCAGGCACTGTCAGCCAGTTGTGGGCTGAGCACTATGTGGTATTGAATGTGTGTATCCTCTGACAGACAAGCAGATGCTATATATGGCAGTTAACTGATATCGGTACTGTATAATGTTAAGTGTGCCACATGACTTGCTCACACATATTGTTTACTTGTCTTCCAGGCTTATGGCTCATTAAAGGAATCCCTCCTACACAGCCACAGAGGAACAGGAAATTCACCACAGCCTGGTTCAGCACTATACCCTGCTGTTTTCCAGGGCCAGCCAGCACCAGCATGAGCGTACTGCACTGTGGCAAGAACTTGTTCGTTGGGTAAATGACATAGGCATGCATAACCAGACATATGAGCAGGTATGCCATCACTGCAGTGATTTAATTAGACATGTCTGGCGGCATGCATCTGATATCCATAGACAACAGCTTGCCACAGGTGGTGGGGTGGCCATACATCCCCCCCTCACCAGAGTGGAGGAACTGCTCCTAAGTGTGGTGGCTCCTCGCCTACAGCAGCAACAACATCACACATGTGTCATCATGGAGGCCAGAGCCACCCAGCATGGTGACATGGAGCATGCAGGTAACATGCCCTAGCTGTAGACTACTGTTACCTGTAATGTTAGATTATGCATATGTGAGATGTGTACTGTGTTTAGCAGTTGTGCTGCCTATTGTGTGCAATACTGATATTTTGAATAGTATCTATACACCTATGCCTGTTGTTCTACTGTAGTTTAGCACACTCACAGTAGCAATGCCACAGGTGTGGCCACTGACAAACTGTGTCATATTCTTGTAGGTCCCTCTGGTGTGACAGCAGGGCAGACGATACATGCTGGTGAGTGTGTTAACACTTTAAAATTGGTATTGAAATGTGCATGTCATAGGTGAGATGGCCATGTACACATAACACACCTACGCATAAGGCATGCTGTGCATGTTTGCTGTGAGACATTAAACATCTCAGTAAAGTCAGTAGCTGCCTCAATCACATGCAATGCACAGAGCACCAGACACAAATGTGGCAACACTGCACTGCACATTGGATAGGCATAGTTGACACACATGTACACAACATAACATGTTTGTCATACGCAGTACACCTCAACATGCTACACATAGTGTAACCGGACACCAGCTGCCAGGTCACACTTCAGTATCCCACATGTCATCCACACACCATACATAATATACCTGAGGGGTAGGGGCCTAGCATGGGGCTGTGCAACACTCTTCAACACATAACACAGTCATGTTAGGCAATGCTCCCTATTGGGCACCTCACACACCCTTGTGCAACGTGGCTGTGTAATTGTGAACTTAGCCACGGCACTGCGGTTCAGGTACAGCATGCTAGGCGGTGGTCTAGCACACTTTAGTGGCTTTGAGTGACCAAATGATGCATGATGATGATGGCTAATGGTACTACACCCCATACAGCTACAGTGACCACAGTACTACACATAGCTGTCATTGCTTTGCACCTCCATGTTGTGTGTGTGCACACATATGCACCTATACACATTATGCATAGCATGTTGTGTGTGTGCAAACATATGCAACTATACACAATATGCATAGCAGTCGCATTCTGTACAAAGTGACACATATTTGTCCTGGAATGATATTGGGTATATAGGTCACATGACACACATTGGGTATGTGTGATGTTGAATGTTGCAGTCATGTACCATGCAATGTCATGGCTGGCACTGGCATATCTGGAATATGACACACACTCACCATAACCACTGTACAATGGCCATGTCCAGGATTGGTATTCCATCACGTATACATGCACCACTCATTCCATGTGTGTACATAGCATGCATGTGCTACACCAGTGTCCACAATTATCTGCTACAGACACAGACACTGCATTCAGACATGGAAATCCATGTGACACACAGATAACACATGCAGCCATGGTATGTATACCTGTGAGTGATGGTGCACAGGACATTGCAGAGCTTATAATACTTGCACAGAAATGTTGTGTCCTTGTACACATTGTGTTCCAGGGTGTAGACAATCACTGAACATGTACACACATGCACCACAGCCATGTACATAGGTTCATAGGTTCATACTAGGCTATCTGCCCTAGGGCATTTATAAGCCTAGCCAGAGTGTGTATGGCTTTCGCCACCCATTTTAAATTAATTTTGCTATGCCCTTTTTCAAGGTTAGTATACTGTGCTTCTGTCTAACAGTGACACAGAAGTGATACCCGGGGTAAACCTACGATCTCCCATCCACTCATCAAGATTCCTCTTGAAGAGAGTCAATGACGGACTCTGCCTAACCTGGACTGGGATTTTATTCCAGAGTGAAGGGAGCCTCTGGGTTATGAATCTGTCCCTCCAGCATGTCCTATTTATTTCAGTACTGAGGTTCAAGTCCCTCGAGCGCTTAGCTCGATGGGATTTGGATGTTCTGAGGTGCAGCATGTCCATTAATTCCGGGTTGGACATGGCTTTATACGTCAGGCACAGATCGCCTCTGAGCAGGCGGTATGCCACTGAGTAGAGCTGGAGATTCTTTAACCGGGCAGCATACGGCACCTGTTTGAGCCCCTTGATCTGCTTGGTGAGGTACTTTAGGGGTCTTTCCAGTTGCTGCAGTTGTCTGGTAAGGTACATCCCAAAAGGGGCATTGTACTCAATTATGGGCCTGATGAGGGATGAGTAAAGAGGCACGATGACCTCCCCTGATCTAGATGTGAATCCCTTCAGGATTAGGTGGGCTATATAAAATGTTTTTCTAACCACTTTGGCCACGTGGTTGTCAAATGAGAGATTGCTATCAACTTGGGTCCCCAGGTCCCTAATTACTTCTTCTGTACTTAATGGATTACCACCTATGTGGTAATTTGTGGGCACTTTGTTTTTGCCAAAGGGGATGACTATACACTTTTTAGCGTTTAGCTTGAGGCCATGGCTCTGGCACCAGTTGTCTGTTTCTATGAGGCCCTTTTGGAGGATACTTGTGTTGGCTGGAGAGTCTATTATGGTGCCCAGTTTGCAGTCATCTGCGAACTTGGTCAGCCACAGTCCTTCCATGTTGGCCTGTACCTCCGAGAAATATATACCGAACAAGAGAGGTCCCAGGACTGAGCCTTGTGGGACGCCACTTGTAACTGGTTTGGAGTCTGACATGGCTCCAGGTATTCTAACCATGTGGGATGTGGGTTCTGTCCTTGAGCCAGTTTGCAACCCATCTAGGGGTTTATATTTAAGCTGGTGAGCTTCTCTATAATGCCCGAGTGGGGTATTGTATCAAAGGCTTTTGCGAGGTCCAGGTAGGCTGTGTGGACCACCTTCCCCTTGTCAATGGCCTTGGTGAATGTTTCAAAGAAATCAACCAGGTTTAAGAGGCAGGATCTGCCCTTAACAAAGCCGAACTGAGTAGGATCCAGTGTCTGTAGGTCCCCAATATCTTTATTTATAAGGTCCATGATGATCCTTTCCATAGCTTTGCAGACCAAGCTAGTGAGACTTATGGGGCGATAGTTTCCAGGATCCGTTGAGGCACCACCTTTGTGGAGAGGGACCACTGTTGCTGTATGCCACTCTTTGGGTACATATCCTGTAGTAAGGCTGAGATTGAACAGTAGTTTTAGGTTTGGGCTTAGCTCTTCTTGGAGTTCATGTAGGATGCAGCCCGGGACACTGTCTGGTCCCATTGATGCTGTGTTTCTTGCTTTGGAGAGGGCAGCTCTTACCTGAGCATCTGAGATATCAGGGGGGCAGCACTCTGCTGGGATAGATATTAGCCCTTTTGGTGGGGAGAAGTTTGCACTGAACCTGTCAGCTAAGATGTTGGCAATGTCTGTGGGTTCGGTGTATTTTTTGTCATTTTGGACTAATTCTGAGCATATCTGGGAATTCCCACCCAGGTTCCTAACATAACTAAAAAAAGCCTTGTAATTATCCTTAGTGTCCTGTGCAATTTTTCTCTCGAAGCTGGCCATAGACGATTTTATGAGTGCCCGTAGTTTTTTGCTAATACTGATCAGAGATGCCTTCCCTTTTTGGGATTTTGCTCTATCATATAGTAGCTTCCTCCTTCTATTGTATAGTTTGTTTATGGCTGGGGTCCACCAGACAGGACGTATGCCTTTGGAGGATTGGGTCTTGGTTTTATTTGGGATTGCATGATCCATGCTTTCCTGAAGGTGTTCAGAGAAGGCGTTTATAAAGGATTTTGTGGTCTGGGCCGTATTATCCACAGGCCCGGGGGCTTTGAAGGATTCCACCTCGGTTTTGAGGAGTGTGAAATTTGCTTTAGAGAAGTTTTTCACTGTGGTTTTCTGGGCATGGGGTGGGGTCGGGATGTGAATATCCAGTGAGATTAGTTTATGGTCTGATCTTACCAGTGAGGGATACACTTCTGGTCTGGAGCATAGAGTCGCCATGTTGGTGATGATCAGGTCCAGTATGTTTTCCCCTCTTGTGGGAGTGGTAACAAGTTGTTCCATAGCATTTGAGTTTATAAATTCTAGGAACCTTTGGGCTAGGGTGTTGGAGCTAGAGTAATGTTCCCAGTCTATAGTTGGGTAGTTGAAGTCACCCAATATAATGGTGTTTGGAGAGATTTCATATTTTCCAGTGTTCTCAGGAAGGCCGAGTGGGGTTCCTGAGTTTGGGAGGGTGGTCTGTAGCAGGCTATAAACTGGAAAGCAGTTTTACCCACTGTTAGTTGCACATGGATAGTCTCTGATGCTTCGTGCTGTGCCACCAACCTGGAGGTGTGGGTATCTTTGATGAATATTGATACTCCCCCTCCTTTTGTGGTTCAGTCCAAGTTTTGAGGCCGAAAAGCATGGTATGAGGTATAACCTGGTAGTGCTGGGGTGCTCTCTAGAGCCTTGAACCAGGTTTCTGTTACTGCACAGATATCGATGTTCTCCATGCTAAGGAGAGTTTTGAGTGCGTGCATCTTGAGATTTAGACTTCTGGCGTTGAGTAGCATTACTCTTAGTTCCTTATCCCTTGTGATACCTATGGAGGTGGGTTTGTCTTTTGAGCCTTGCCTAAAAAAGGCACTAGGGGGGTAGCAAGAGCCTTTGCCAATATCCGAAAGCCCAGGGTTGACAGGTGCAAGCCGTCCCTAGTGAAGCATTGTGGCTTGTCGAGCATGTCATCCCAGGCTGACAGGCATTGGATCCCCTTTGAATGACACCAATACTTAAGCCAATTGTTGAAATTGATAATATTGTCTTCATACTGTGGCATCATTCTTGGTGAGGGTAAGATGCTACTCAAGGTCAGGGTCATACCGGCCTGGGCTACATGCTCAGAGAGCTCCTCTATGTCTCTTTTCATGTAGTCCAGGGAGGTACGTCTCAGGTCATTCACACCAGCATGGACAATGACTGAGTCATATTTGTACTTGCCTTGGAGTGACCTGAGTGCTTGTGTTATGTGGCGGATCCTAGCGCACAACAGGCAGCTCACTGTGACCTTCTCCTTGTTCAGCCTGGTGAGTGGGACGTCAGTGTGCCTGATGATAGAGTCACCTATTACAAGTGTATCAGGTGTGTTGTTTAGCCTTAAGGGCTGTGACTGTTCGGCACACTGGCTTTGTGAGCTATGTGTTGCACGTGTTTTGTTTTGGGGTAGCGGTTTCTTGGGTGTCTGCTTTGGAGGTCTCTGCTGCTTAGGCAGATTTTTATTTAGAGCCTCCAAGTATGTTTTTGTGTGTTTATGTGTTTGGTTTGCTGTCGTGGTAGGTCTATGTGAGTGTGGTTTCCTTCTCCTCCTGACTGGTTACGCCAGTACTGAGTTGAGAGAGCTTAGCCTCCAGTTTGGCTATATGGTTGCATCTCTCACATGTGTTGGAATTTGTTGGGAGGAGGAGAGGGTTGTCTGTGTACATGAGGCAGTTGTAACATTGCCTCAAGATTCCCAGATTCACCAGCTGGACTGGAGAGGAGATTGACAACTGACCTTTGGACATGCTAGAATAGTATTGGGAATTTCTTTATAATTGAAAAAAATGGCCAATGGGGAGCAAGGTACTCCAGGGGGAGTTTGTGAGGGCGTAGTGCTTTTAATTTTTTAGTGCTGACTTATATAATTGCTTTAGTGAGCAAGTGCCAGGTAACTTAAATGCAAAAATGACAAACAGTGTCATTAACATGTCATTAACTATGGCTGTCTACACTCACACTGCATGGACTTGATCAACACATATTCTGCATGCTGACACATGTGATGTGACTGTTTGCCTTGTGATACTGTCACCCACCTTCAACCACTATTGAGTATGTTTTGGATTGCTGTTTTGTGTGTGTATCTGCTGTAGTGAGGAGTGTGCATGTGTTCCTGTGTGCATGTGTGCATGTGTTCATATGTGCATGTGTGCATGTGTGCATGTGTCCATGTGTGCATATGCAGACCTTAAAGTGTGTTTCCTGTCTTCCTCTCACAGGTGCTGAGTTAGGGGTTGGCGAAACCAGCAGGTGACCTCAAGCCACTGCCACGAATAGTGGTGATGATGACATGTATTTTGGCACAGGGAGATTTGACAGGGTCTGTCATTGGTCCGCCAATCGACAGTACACAGCATTCAACCCCATCTATGTGCACACTCATACTGTCAATACATCCCTCACCACCAATGGCCATAGGCAAGGGACAGCATACAGTTGGCATTGACCAGAAGAGTGTGGTACCCATGGCACTTGCATCCCCTCACAGCAGCCATAGCCGTAGACCCGGAACGGTACCACATAGGTGGAGGTACAGGGGTTCACGGGGGAGCACCACTGGTCGTATTGCCCCTGGCAGGCGTACCCTCACAGGTCTTACGACGACCAGTATGTTCCGGGCTTTAATGCAGGCTCAGGCACGTATGGAACGGTACACCAGGCAGGAACTTAGGGTGCAGAGGGCACATTACACTGCTATTAATGACAGCATCCGTGACCTTGCCGGTGCCATCCGGACTTACTCCGAGGTTGTTGATAGACATTGGGGGGAGACAATAGATGCCCTCCACAACATGTCTTCCTTGAGCCAGGACCATGCGGGACGGTTGCGACGTCGATGTGGATGCATGCCAGCAACAGCAACAGCTGGCAGTGGTCGCAGATGGCCCACAGTTCACAGCCGCTCCCGTAGTGGCAGTACCAGCCCCAGCAATGCTGGGGCTGGCCTGTCCATTGACCGTCCCAGTAGACCACGTGCACGTGGCTCTGGCCAGTCCCAGCAGGGACATGGGTCCAGTCATCATACCTCTGCCTCTGATGACAGTACCCAGTCAGGGTTGGTACCCGATACTGTCCGTAGCACCCCTGTCAGGCACAGATACTGTGTCCATGGCCAGAGATAGTGATCTGTACAGCCTAGCAGGTACAGTCTGTGGCTGTCCCACAAACTACCGTATATGGCAGCCACATGGTGGAGCTGTGTGCATGCAGACACACACACATTAAGCAAACAACTAGGGCTCACACATACACACACACATTACATCAACATTGGCCCATGCTGTACTGTTGTCCCTCACACACACACACACAGACATGTCGATTGGATGGGTCAATGTCAGGCTCTGGCAAACAACAAAATGCCCTGTGCATATGATGATACCTGTGCCACCTCCTGTCATCTGCATCATTGACGGAGGGACAGGCTAACATGGTGCTGATGCTCAGGGTGACACTATAGCAGTATAGCAATAATAGCAAGTTGTCAACAAGGAAGTGTAACTACATCCTTGTAGGTATATCTGAGCAGACATTATGCATCAAAGCTCTGATTGTCAATGTAGCATTGTTTACACCACTGTTAGGTCTGAGTATGTATTATCCACCCATGTGCCACTTGGCTGAAGTGTAATGTGTTACCAGCATGTGTTAGTGAGTGGACAGTACGTGTGTGATGTGTGCAGTACAGATTAGCAAGTGTACATCTGTGAACATGGTGGGTGCGCACTGTCTGGATGTACGTGCATAGTGGACACATGGGATGTGTGACATACCCTGTCGTACACACTGTTAACATCTCATAGCATCTTTCAATGGCCAGTATGCATTCTACTACAGTTATGTACTAACATGGGTAGACGTGTGTATGACATGGGTGGGCACTATGCTGTGGGTGATACTGTTAATATCCATCAATGATTTGCGGTCTGGTAGTATACACAACCTCAACAGCATGACTATAAGCAATCATTGGATGATGTCCTGACAAATGACACACAGTAGTAGGGAACCCAGTATCAATTGGATCCTTCCGCTGCTACACTGTAACACTAACCAGTGGTAATGACCGCCACCCATTACTGTGACCACACCTGTTTGTCATATAGCCCCCTTAGGTACATGCAGACACACTAGGGATGTGTCCATCCAAATCTGGAAATGCATGGATTGGCCTACAATGCATTCCCTGGATGGGACGCATATCCTACACAAGGGTAGCATACAGACAGATACCTGTTGTCTGATACATGCTGTATAGCAGTAAGCCGACTATAGCATAGTCATCCTCATGTACTATACATACTATCCCGTCAGTACCACACAGGTGGTAGCCCTCAACGTGTATGTTGGGTACCATTCTGTACATACAGACCCATGTTATGTCATGTGTCCCTTGGTATCCACATATCCATAGGTATTGTGGAGTCCCAAGGTGTATCACATAAGACATTAGATGCCTGAATGCATATCCACAAGGCAGTCGTACACCTATAAAGACTGTCCATTCTTGGCAGACTTTGTTGTGTATGACCATGACTGACATATACCTCGGGCATATACCCTCACTCACACTACTCTTAAGTAACTGTCATGGGTGTGTGTGCCACAGAACACGACAGTGGACGGCCTTGTCACATACATACATATGTGACCTACAATCTGAGAAGCAGCGGCACAACCTGTCAATGGAAACAAATGTATTCATGTAGTATGCAGGCTTCACACCTATGTACTGATTGAGGGGACATGTACACATATATATTTGCCACGCAGATACCTGATGTGTGCAATGCACTTACTGTTGTAATCATACTATGTCATACCATAGTAAAAGCAAAACCCACACCGCATTGACACACACACAGTCAGCATTTGCAGGATTCAAACCCCTATTTAATTATGTTATGATACTAGAGAGAGACACACATTAACAGGGGGCGCTATTTGCTTTACTGGCTGGTTTCCCTTCTCCGGCTATATTTGTAGGATGGTGACATCATCAGTCTTTCCAAAGAGGAATGTACCTCTTTTAGTGAGTTTTCCTAGTCTCCAAAAAGGGGACACCTCTCAAAGGAAACTGCACACATACATCACCCCCCCCACACACACACACAGTTTGCAGGATTCAAACCCCTGCCTAACTATGTTATGATACTAGAAAGAGATGCATTAACATGGTGCGCTATTTGCTTTACTGGTTGGCTTCCCTTCTACGGCTGTATTTGTAGGATTGTGACATCATCATTCTTTCCAAAGAGGAATGTACCTCTTTTAGTGAGTTTGCCCAGTCTCCAAAAAGGGGACACTTCTCACAGGAAACTGCACACACACACACTGTTGGCAAGATTCAAACCCCTACCTATGTTATGATACTAGAGAGAGACACACATTAACAGGGGGCGCTATTTGCTTTACTGACTGGTTTCCCTTCTCTGGCTGTATTTGTAGGATGGTGACATCATCAGACTGGACATGGTGATGTGTGTACACTTTGTTTTATGCCATTCCAGGAATGGTCCATGTGGGTCAGCAGGTGTCAACAGCTTGCACAAGACCTCAGAATCCTTACCTTGTGTGATCTATCTGTGGACACATTGACATTCCGTCATATGTCAACACATTTTTATGCACAGCTTGTTGGTTATGTGGATACTACATGTGTCTTTGATGTTGATAAAGGGCTATTCAAAGTCTATGTGACACATGTGTAGATGCGTTCATTGATGTATGTCCGGGGTGGCTGCCTTGCAAACAGTCTAGCATGTTTGGGAACCATGATCCGCACATGAACATACCACGGTTTGTAGGGTTGTGTGTATGTCAGCTTCCAATAGCTCTGTTTATGACTGCAACCATGATGGACTCCATGACCTTGCAGATCAGACTTCATAGGCGTACTGGACTTGACTTTCCATGGTGTGTTGTGCACCAACACATGTGGGGAGTGCCATATGTAGCTGTGACACATTCAACGGTTCCACATCCTGTGTAGGGGGTGAGGCTCAGCTGACTGTTCAGGTGCATGATCTGTTTGTTCTGTAGTTTGTGCATGACACATATTGGGAATCAATGTATTCTACTTGCTGCCATGCTTTTGGCAGTGGGGGTATCTGCTCATCCATTCTACATGTGATATCTCCTGGTATGATGATGTGGACTATTGTCAGTGGGAGATGGGTATGTACATATGGGCCTGTCTGTCATGATGTCAGCATTGTTACTCAGGTACAGTTGGCCCTGACTCAGGATATATATGGGTGTACATTGCTATTTATGACATAGTTGAAGGAGGTGCCATGATTCAGTCTGGACTCCTTCTCAGCTACTCTTTACAAAACACCAACGAACATGAGCACTAATCCCTGTTATACTCTTTTACACGCTTAACACCCTACTGACCCTTTGTGATCAGGCTACAGAGTATGTCATGATAATATCCTGGCATGTCCAGGGGTCGGTTTTGTGTGTACTCTTCAGTCCAGCTGGTGGATATTGTGATATTGACACAATGTCATATCTGCCTCATGTACACAGACAACCCTCTCCTCCTCCCGACAAACTCAGATATATGTGTGAGATGCACCTATATAGACATACAGTGTGCTGAACTCTCTCGACCCATGACTGGCACAGTCTATCAAGTGGTGAAGGTAACCACACACACCACATATCAGTCTCACATATCCTCTAGCAACAGCACTCAAACCACATTATCACACATAGACATACTCGGATGCTGTAAATGTACTCTACCTAAGAAGCAGAGACCTCCAAAGCAGACACACACACACACACCTGCTACCCCACTACAATACCCACATATCACATAGTTCACAATGTCAGTGTGCCACACAGTCACTGCCCTTCAGGCTAAACAACACACCTAATACACTTGTGATAGGTGACACTTATTGTCAGACACCCTGACGTACCACTCACCAGCCCTAACAAGGGAATAGTCACTTTGGACTGTCTGTTGGGTGCCAGGATATGCCGCATAACACAGGCAGTCAGGTCACTCCAAATCAAGTACAGGACTGGCACCATCATTGTCCATGCTGGTGTGTATAACCTCAGACGTTACTCCCTGGACCACATGACATGATACATGGAGGAACACTCTGATTTGTAGCCCAGGCCAGTATGACCCTGACCTTGTCTAGCATCTTATACCCACCAAGTATGATGTCACAGTATACGGACACACATATCACATTTAACAGTTGCCTAACAAATTTGTTTAATTCATAGGGGATACAGTGTCTGTCAGCCTATGGTGACATGCTCAACATGCCATGTAGCTTCACTATGGACAGCTTGCACCTGTCACCCTTGGACTTTGGAATGCTGGCTAAGGCTCTTGCTACCACCATAGTGCCTTTTTTAAGCAGGGCTCAGAAGACAAACACACCTCCATAGACATTACAGGTTAAATGAAACTAAGGGTAATGCTGCTCAACAACAGTCATGTTAACCTCATATTGCGGCCATTGAGGACTCTCCTCAGTATGGAGAATAGCAATATCTGTGCACTGACAGATGCCTGGTTCAGGCTCACTTATGCACACCAGCACTACCAGGTTATGTTTCATATCATGCTGTCTGACAACAAGACTTGGAACAGACAACACAACTAGGGGGAGTATCCATATACATCACAGATACACACACCTCCGGGTTAGTAGCACTGCACAAAGCATCACAGACCATATATATACAACTACCATTGTGCAATACTGCCTTTCAGTTTGTTGCCTGCTACAGAACACACTCCCAAACTCAGGGACCTCTCTCGGCTTTCGTGGGAACTATGGAGAATATGAAGGTCTCCACAGACACCATTATATTGCGTGTCTTCATATACACAAATATTGACTGGGGATACTACTCAAGCCCCGACACCCTCGCTCAACAGTCGCTACAATTTGTAGACTCATATGCTATGGCACAACCAGTCAGCACAGCCACTAGGGGGAATACATATTGGACCTGATCATCACCAACATGGGGACTCTATGTTCCACACCAGCGATATACCCCTCATTGGTAAGGTCAGAACATACATGTATCTCACTGGACATACATATATCCTCCACACACCCATCCTTTGTAATCTTGGTGAACTTCTCATTAGCCAATGTCTCACATCACTGAAGCAAGGTGGTATCCTTCAGAGACCCTGAGACAGTGGCAAATACGGCTCACACTGCTGCATCCTTTACATACACATTCTATTGACACCTAGCGGACTGCATGGATTGTGCTATCCCAAATAACAACAGGACTCACTACTCCAATGGCAGGGGACCTGTGTGGTAGACCCCAGGCATTATTAAGCTGCACAACATCAGGAGGAAGCTACTACATGATAGAGCACAATCCCAGACTGGGAAGGCATCTGTGATCTGTACTAGCAGACAGCTATGATCACTCATGAACTTTTCTAAGGGCCGCTTCTACCAGACAATTGCAACAGACACGTACGACTATCACACGGCCTTCTTCAGTTGTGTCAGGAACCTGGGTGGACACTCACTGATATGCTGTGAGTTACTGCATACTGACTAAACCTACCCTGAACCCACTGGCATTGCCAACATCCTGGCAAACAGGTTCAGTGCAGATGTCTCCCACCCATCCCCCCTAAAGAGGAACTATCCATCCCAACAGAGTATAACCTCCCTGACATCACACAGTAACGGGTGAGTGCTGCCCTCCCCAAAGCGTACATCACAGTATCAATGTGACCAGACGGTGTCCCAGCCTGCATCTTACACGAGCATCATGACAGACGCAACCCTCACATTACATCACTGTTCAATATCGGAGTTACCACAGGATATGTACCCAAGGAATGGCGTACAGCAAGAGTGGTCCCACTCCACACAGTTGGTGTCACAATGGACCACAGACAATATTGCCCTATAAGCCTAAGTAGCCTGTTCTGCAAAGCTATCGAGTGCATTGTCATGGGACTCATATACATAGACATTTGGAACCTACAGGCACTGTGTCCTACACATTTCAGGGTTGTTGTGGGCAGGTCTTGCCTCTTGAACCTGTTTGCATTCTTTAAATGGCTAACAGGTCCATCGACATAGGGACGGCTGTCCACACAGCCTACCTGAACCCTGCAAAACCCTTCAACACAATAACCCACTGGGCCATTATGCATAGGCTCACCAGCATCGATATGGACACATATCTCACACGATGGATTGATACCTGGATCAAGGTTAGCACCCACATGGTCAGAATTGCAGGTGCCATGTCTGACTATACACCAGTTACATGTGGCATCCCACACGGCTCGGTCCTGGGACCTCTCTTGTACAGTATATATCTGTCTGACGTACAGGCTACCACAGGGGGAATATGGCTGAACATGTTTGCACTTGACTGCAAACTGGGTGCCATGATCAACTCTCCAGCTGCTACATGCATACTCAAACAGGGTCTCACAGAGATGGATGACTGGTGCCTGAGCCATGGCCTACAGATAAATGCCATTAGTTGCATAGTCATCCCCTTTGGGAATAACAACATGCCCACACATTACCACATAGGTAGTACTCCATTACATACGGTAGGATTTGTTAGGAGTTTGGGGACATGACTTGTTCATACTGTCGCCTTTGACATTCACGTTGCCAAAGTGGTTGGACACACCTTCTATGTGGGCCACCTTATCCCATATGGTTTCACATCTAGATCGAGTGAGGTCATTGTGCCCCTATACTCATCACATCCATACTTGGTTACAATGCCACATTTGGGGTGTACCTTACCTGACACCTGCAGCAACTGTACTGGCCACGGAAGTTCCTCACCAAGCAGATATAGGGACTCACACAGATGCCCTGCACAGTTCAGATGCAGTTACTCTAGCTCTACTCAGTTGCTTACCACCTACTCGGATATGATGTGTGCCTGTTGTTTACAGATATACCCAACCCAGAATTACTGGACATGCTCCACCTCAGGATATCCGACTCCCTTGGAGCTACACACTCCAGGGATGTATACCTCAGCACAGATGTTAATAGGACATTGTGGTGTGACAGACTCTTATCCCAGAGGCTCCACTCAGTCCAGAATGTAATCCCAGTTTCACATAGGCAGAGCCACCCACTGACCACCTACTGGAGACATCTTGACAACTGTATGGGTGATCGTGTTTTTACCCCTGGGATATCTTCTGTGTCCCTAGACAGAGGCACACTAGCCTAAATGTACATGGGCTATCTTGTGTGACCTACTATTCACACACACAGTGTAGTAATCTGACAGGGTTACAAATGCCAAACACACTCTGGCTAGGCTTGTACATGCCCTAGGGCAGATAGCCTAGTATCAACCTCTGAGCCTATGCTAATGTTCAAGATGCACAGTGTTTATTGCTGATACTATTTGCAGGTTTTTATCATCTTTGCTTTACCAGTTTCTATGAACAACTTCGGTATCTGCAGAACATATTTGATTATGACAGGGTTCCACTATATTATAGATGTGTCTGTTGTCATATGACTATGTGCACAGGGTGGATTGCTGTATAGTGACAGGTTCCTGGGTTAACACAGGCAACTGCCAGATATGCGTGGCCCACTGCTGTACTCAGACATGGCCTAGGGTTAACACATGCAACTGCCAGATATGCATGGCCCACTTCTGTACTCAGACATGGCCTAAGTGTGTGAGCATGCCCAGTTCTGCCATTCCGTGTTTTGTTGCCTGACATTTGTCTCATTATTCAAGTGTGTGAGCATGCCCAGTGTGAGCTTTCAGTATGTTGCTATCTGAGGTCCACTACATTGGTTGATGTGTGCGAACATGACCGATATTAACATTTATACTGTGTGTGTTGGAAGTCTGGTTCTGTTCTCACTGCAGGACTCACCTTTGTGTCATAACTCAACAAGGATTATGCTGTGCCTGCAGGGTTTCCATGAAATACTTTGCATAGACTTATCAACATTCCTTCATACAGGCTGACCACTGCAATACTGTCATGGTTTAGTGGTTCAGTACTTTGGCTATAGTGCACAGTATCCTGGGTTCGAGGCCCATCACTGCTTTATATTTTCATACTGAGCAGACCAGACTGCTTAGGGCCCGTTAAGCAAATATGAGCATGTTGGCTTTTGTTCAGCTATGCCCTACTTAGACCAGGCTTGTCTGACATTGCTCAATATTCACCAACATTGCGGGACGTTGCCCAACATTACTGAACACTGACCACAGTTGTGCTAGTTGGTATGTGCGATTTTGTTTGCATATACTACATGGTGGTAAATGCTGTTTAGCACTGCTTTATATTGCTTAACACATGGCAATCATGCCTTAGGTGGTGCTTCAGGGCTGCCAATGTTGGATGCACATACTACACTCCCTGTACATGTTTGAAAGCAGGTAGTGTCAACTTAGGCATCCCTTTTAATATATGTGCGAGTCGGAGAGAGGTATCATTTCCAGAGTTCCTACTGAGCCAGTGTATGTGCTATGCATTGCCTCTTTGCCAAGGCCAAAGCATACTGGGCATGCCTCCTTCTGCCTACTGGGGCAGGCTCAGGTTGTTCTTCCTCTGAGTCACACTCTGCCTGTGATGGCCTTGGCAATGGAGGGGGGCTGTTTGGCCCAGGCCTATGCTGGTCCTGCTGCAGCTGTTTTCGCAGGATCATATTATGTAGCATAGCACATACCATGACAATTTGGGTAGATGTAGTTGGTGAGTACTGCAAGGCTTCACCAGATGTGTCCAGGCACTGGAACCGTGACTTCAGCAGCCCGAACACACACTATATTACATTACATGTTTGTGCATGTGCCTCATTATGGCATTCCTGTTCAGGTGTGTGTGCATTTCTGATGGGTGTCATCAGCCACGGCTCCAGTGCATAGCCAGCATCCCCCACTAGGTGACCATGTGGGATGTCACCATTGGCAAATGTCTGGTACAGCTGCATCAGATGCCAGATATGGGAATCATGGTAGCTTCCAGGGCAACCTGCACACACATTCAGTATTATGCCCTGGGCATCACACACAACATGGCAGTTGATGGAGGGGAAGCCCTTGAGGTTTAAGTAGACCCTACCCCGCTCGCTGGCTGGTGCTTTGATGCATATGTGCAAGCAGTTGCACCCACTACCTCAGGGTATTCCGCTATTTGCTGGAAGAGATGCATATTGCTGGCCAATACCTCACGGGAATTGGGGAAATATACATGATCACCGACATGTGCTGACATGGCATCCAGGAACTGGTGTAGTACCCCGGATGCTGATGCCTGTGATATCCCCATCATATCACCAGTTGGTCTCTGGAAGGTACCTGTTGCTAATATTCTTAGACCAACACATACCTTGGTTTCCACTGGGATGGCTTCCCCTCTGTTGGTTCTGTGTGTGAGGCGTGGCCTGCACAGCTCAACAATTTGCTGCAGGAGGTCTCTGTCCACTCTATAACGCTCCAATATCTCCAGCTCATGTAGCCCCTGGTAGGTTACCCTGGGCCTATACACTCTTCTCCGTCTCCTCACTGTGGGCTGTCCAGCAGCATTTCCATTGTCACCACCCTCAGCATGTTGCATATGTCACCTTATAACAGCAATGGCAGCCCCTAACATTTCTTTGTCTCAGTAAAGCTTTTTCAGTTTTCACTTCTATTAGCTTACTGCAGTGTCTGTTATGAGAAACATACTGGACTGTTGTTTGCAGAGTTTTAAGTGCTAGGCTGGGCTGGGCTAGTGTACTGCCTGTGTAATTGCCTGATTCTGATTGTTTTCACCTGCTAGCTCTGCTAGTACTCCCTGGTAGCTTCCTACTATTTGTTGTGCTTCCTTTTTCCTTTCTGTTTCCTCAGGGGGGGAGCACCATGCACACAAGCGCAAACACGCGCACAGTAGCTAACACGCGTGCACACGTGCTTACACACGTGCTTACACGGAGTAAATCTTGCTTATTTGGGTTAAAACGCACGCTTACAACTCTTTAAACAGCCTTATACATGCTTGCTCCGGCTTAAACGCGCACACTCATGCTTACACACGTGCACTCTGTTTTACTCGGGTTTACACGCGCGCACACACGTGCATACCTGTTCAGCAAGACACTTTGGTGTTATCCACGGCATACACCTTCCATTTCTTGGCTTTCCCTAGCCTACCTGTTGACACACCTCTTTCCATGATGTATAAATGACAGCTGACACATGCTACTCTGCTCCAATGAGCTTCACTTCTTTCATACATACCCCCCTCGTGATGTCACTTATCTTCTACTCTGTTACTCCCCATATCCTACTCCTACACTCCACTGACTGTGCTCATTTGCTATGTAAACTTGCGATTCACTATCCTAACACTCATTTACATAGGATTGCCTACTGATGCTTGGTTACATCTCTTAGACTGAGCTTCGCCCCTTAGCAACCTCTACTCGGTGGCCATGTTGTCTTCAGCCTGCCATTCCCTTGCATTGTACATTAACAATTTCAATAAAATCCACATTTGTGGATTTTAATTTTTAGTATTCTGGGTTTTAGAGCACACCCCGTTTGCGCAGCACTATGCTTAAACATCGGAAATCAGCGAAAAAAAAATATTTTTATTTTCATATTACATCAGGAAACATTTCCAATGGCTATATATTTGGCCACTGGCATGCTTCCTGCACTGGATGCAACCTGTATTTGGAGCTGTCACGGCTCCGTTTTGCTATTTGCAGAACGGTACTCAGTTGTCAACTGAGTACATTTCTGCAAATAACACTGCTCTTACTCGGACAGGTTTGGGTTTCCTGAATCGCAAATCTACCTCATTTGCATGCCTTTCACCTGCATTTCAGGTAATTTGCATATCCCAGCCCTGTCCGTGTAAGAGCCGTTTTAGGAGCTCTCTTACACGCCCCTACGTTCCTGGATCGCTCGTCGGACATGATGGCTGCATGGAGTCTTACTCTACTGTAAGAATCCGTGCAAGCCTTCATGAATCCGGCCCAATGTATTTACATTTCCTTCATTGTAATATGATTTACACTCAAAACATTCAAGAAATAAATACACTTTTATCTGACCCCCACTCTAATTTCCATAACTAAAATCTTATGTCTTTAATCATTTCTGATAAAGTCCATGTAATATTGAACATAATTTCATTAATACCTTGATTCTAAATTATCCACATAATGTTAAATACTTTCCTGTCTACCTTCTCTACATAGTCTTTGCCTCTATCCTTATAAAAGCGATGTTTGATCATATCCATTTTAATATCTTCATATCCCTTAATTTTCTCTAGGTAATGTACATCATCTAGTTTTTCCAAAATAACTCAGTTCTTTTACATTTCAAAAAGACATGTTCAGCACTTTCTTCTGTATCATTGTAATTACGTATCCTTACACTGATTTTTTTATAAGGCATATTCTCTTTGACTGGTAATTTCTTTATTGCCATGCTTCATTGAAAATCATGACATTTAATGATCATTTTAAAGCTATAATTTCCTGCTTTTATAGATCTAATTTTAACTTGCTCTAATTCTTTCTATGAATGTACACAAATATTTCTCCATTATCTTTTTATACCACAGTTCCTCTTATAATGTGGAAAATAAATATGGAAGACTTGGAAGATAATATTTTTCTTGATACATATACTCATATACTCATTTCAGTTTTATAATTTTTCAACATGTCCCATACTTTTTGCATTTACTTTTAAACATTTTACTTTAAATTGTCATTCTTATCCTTTCACTGTTTAAGAATTTTATATAAATTCAAAGAAACAGTGTGAACAATAGGGTTTATTAATCCCAAACCACCATTTTCTTTCTTTACATATAACACTCCACTCTTTACAAGATTAAGTCAAGAACTTCAAATAAAGGAACAAAAATAACAATAATAATTTCATTCTTATGCAGCTAGTGGGGTTTGGCTTTATTGGCCTGAAATTGTCCATTAAAATGATGAAACAAGTCATGGGCATTCAGAATCACCAGTTAGCTGAAACACCTGATGTTCATAAGGATCATATGCATATATCCCATGTACCTCTGATACAAGAGGTTAGGGAGGTCACTTAGTGGAACTTCTAGCTTTGCTGGAGTTTCATTTTGTTTTTACTAATTGGTTTTTCAGTTACCTTCTCACTCATGTTTTAGTTTTCTTATATAACAAAGGAATATTAAACATACTAGCTAAATAAGATAAATACCTAAAACAACAGAATTCAACAAATAGACTTTTTTCTTAAAAGAAAGTCTAAAAGTTTTCCAATAATCACATATATTTTAACTCTTCTTATAACAATTTCCCATTGTAAAAATATAACATCTTGCTTTCCAAATTGTATGTATAATATTGTATTTCTTGTAAATTAAATTCAATATCTTTTAATTTCCTCTCATAACCAAAACCTTTACTTTTCTCTATATTGAGACTCGTACCATTTTTCAGACATTCATTCAATTTATTTCTAACTTCTTCCATCCCACTCAAATGTTTAGTAATCAAAATAATATCATCCACATAAGATAACATTATGGGCATTTCAGTACCGTCCTTTGTTCTGTACCTAACTTGCTAATGACCAGATTAATATAACTAGTTATTAAATTCATAACTAGTGAGAAAATAATGCCATTCAAATGGCATCCCTGGCTTATACCTTTCTTAATACTTATTTCTTCACTTAACTACCCATCGATTAATAATTTTACTGTATTCTGCTCATACACTGTTACACATACATTTTCATCATTTTACTCATTTTATATACACTGAGTATATCCCATAATATGCCATGGTTACTTAAATCTCCTACCATAAGTACTCTTTCTTGTCTATTGATTATATCAGATACTATTTCTCTAACAATAATAATAGTTCTTGACATCCTCTATGTTTAACACTGTATGTCATGTCTAGTATGATATTCTGAAGTTTTATCTCTATTCGTTTTTGTATAACTTCCAAAAAAATCTTATAATCAGTATTTCTCAAAACAATAGGTCTCCAATTCCTTATATATTTTTTACCCTTTTTCCATACAAATTTAACTATTATACTACATAAGTCTTTATATTTAAATCCTACATTTAAAATGTCTAAACATATTTATTCTTTATAACTGTAATATTTTTATACATTTAATATTCTATCCCATGTGAACCTGCTGATGTTTTCACATTTACTTGCCCTAAAATTCTATCCATTTCTTCAGTTTGTATTCCCTTTTCCAAATCCATGTTGTCTTGATAAGAAAAGGTTTTAACTCTCGATGACCACTTTCTCATTCTTGCCCCTTTCTTTAAACATATCTTTTACATATTCTACAACTCTTCTCATTATTTTTTGTAATCATTCAGCAATATTCCTTTTCCATCTATCAATTCTCTTATTAAACTATCCACTTTTAGTATCTTGTTTAAGTATTGTGCTACCTTTTTCGTTTTTAACCTAAAGAAAATACATGTTTATATAACAACTTTTTAAAATTTTCTCTTGATTCATTGCATACATTTCTTTTTCTTTACTAAAATATTTATTATTTATTATTTTTTTCTAAGTTATCAAAAACTTCTTCACTTAAAATATTATAGCTCTTCTTCACTTCTTTTCTCTTCTTCACTCGCCATCCCTAATAACTTTTTTAATTCTTTTTAAAATACATCCACCATTCTAACCAATCATCATAAAATCACTTCATACCTATATGACCTTCCCATAATTCTAACATTTTAGTTTCACATTCTCTGTCTCCTTCCTATTCTACCTCAGTCAGCCTTTCTAGGCCTTTCCCTATCCTAATACTACCTTCATTATCTCTCAACTCTATCCAGATAGCTTTATGGTCCAAGAACCCTGCTTTTATTGTACCATCATGTTTTTTCTCCAACCTTTCAGATATAAGAAAATAATCTAGGTGTGTTTTATATATTCCTCTATTATAGGTCCATATATTGTTCTTCCACAAGCTTAATTTATAGCATTTCATTATTTCCATAGCTTTTCTAACATCATTCCTTTTTTCTTTCTCAATTCACAGTATAAGTCTTGCACTACTGTAATATCCACATTAATAGATATAATTCATCATTAAATTAAACATATGTTTATCTTTCTTTGTTATATCTTTTATTATATATACCTTATCTTTTCATCTTACATAAATAACTGTTATCCTTCCCATTAAAACTAAGGTTATATCAAGGACCTTAAATGTCTTGTAAGTAAATATCCCTATTCCTGAAAATAGCTCTTCTCCAAAATTCCAAAATATCTCATTTCCCCACAAAAACTCAGCTTACAGTCTTTCTTCTTTTGTTAGAAATTTAGTATCTTCTAAAACAATAATGTCACTATCAAATCGTTTATGCCATTTTACAATTGCCAGTCTTCTAATGATACTTTCAAAACTATTAACATTTCATGCTAGTACTGACACTGTTCTTATGCCAAGAAATCCTATGTAAAATAAAGAAACACAACCTTCACCCTTTTCCCTTCTTTTTTCTTTAATATTGAATGCAATGAACTTTCTTTTCATTTCCCTCACCCTTCTACCAATATATTTTTTTATTCCTAACTATACTTCGACTCACATCTTCCTCATCATTAATTTCTGAACCTTCTTCTGTATTTAATTCTTATTCTTCATTAAATGAAATTCTACCTTTATTTTTATTTTTAATTATTTTAACTACATCCTCTTCCACATTTTTGCCCCTATTCTGTGTGAGTTGCAACTTTCATGATCTCTTGAGTTTGTTCTTGCTTTTGTGAAATAACATTTTCATTTGACTCATCCTTCCCTTCCTTACAATCTGTCCACGTGTCCAGTTTTATTATGTTTATAACATTTTAGCTCACATTTTTAAGAGACCTAGGGAATTGGATTCCTCAGGTGAGGATTTGGACACTGGGGAGGAATCCCTAGCCTACTCTTCTCAAATTCCTTCCCCTCTAGACTATGGTTCTGAGGAAGAGGATTATTTAAACCCAGACTCCCTCAGGGAAGAATTTGCCTTTGGGGATACTATTGCTCTTATGTGGAGTACTTCAAATGGGATTGCTCCCAGGTCTCTGACTTTCAAAATAGGTATTATGAGCTTTTACAAATGGAGTCTCCTAAGCCATCTGCTGTTCCTCCCATTTTTGGCAGCCCTTTTGGGCACTTTTTTTGCTGCCATTGTGGCTCTGATTCTCATCCCCTAGCCCGTAAGAAACTTTACAGGTTCTACAAGATGCCTGAGGATTGCACATTTTTGTAATAAATGCCTTCTGCTGATCCTTCAGTGGTTTCAGATTCTTCTGATAAGCTTTCCTGTTTTTACCATTCCTATTTATACTACACTAGCGCTCATCCTATAAAACAAAAAAAAAAAGAGTTTAGTGAAAGGTTAGTTCATTAAAATTTCAAGAATGGTGTATGAGGATATGGACTTCTTTCAGGAATGTAATAAGGTGAAGAATATGTTTTTAGAATGCAAATATCCCATTAAGTTAATAGAAGACACAATTAGTGAAGTTAAGAAAGGTATTGGAAGAAATGATATTAATATTAACCCTAAGAAAATGTTTCAAAGGGCTGATAATATGCTGGAAGAAAGTTATGGGGCAGAAAACCCATCTCTCCAGAAGGCCTTTGTTATGAATTATAACGGAGAAGCTAACTTAATTTAAAATATTATAAGTAGGAATTGGAATATGTTCACCATATTTTCTGATCTGGAAGGAGTGTTTATGAAACCCACTAAGTTTATTTATAGGAAAGGTTATAATATGAAAGATATTTTTGAAAATAACATGAAAACCATTGATGTCTATACTAGAAAAAAGTTGGGGACACATAAATGTGGGGCGTGTGCTCAATGTTCATTTACAGCTAATACACATTTGTACATTCCAAGTAGAAAAAGACTTTTACATGCAATTAAATTTTTTAATTGTTTATAGTAAAGGCATGATATATTTTGCCCTGTACAAGTCATGTAATGCTTTTTATGTGGGAAAAATGCAGTGCATGCTTAAAAAAAAGAATATATGAACACATTTACAACATGAAAAGAAAGGATGAGAAAAACACTCTGTTAAAACACACTTTATGATGTAGTAATGCATTTTTTTTATATTTTCTGTTCTATTGGAGATTCCCCAAGACCCAAGAGCGGGTCCTTGGGAAACAAACATAGAATACAGAGAGGTCTACTAGCAGTTAGCGCTGGAACCTAATATATTTCCTGGCCTAAATGAGAATATTTCTTTAATGTAGGGTGTGTCTTATACATTTTTAAGCACTCCTTTATCCATGAATGTGGGATATTATCAAAATGCTTTTTTGTAGTCAATCCAGGCCATATTTAAATTCGTCCCCTTTTTACAGTTCTCCACTATGACTTTATTTAACAACAAATGATCCTTTGTTCCATATGACTTTCTTTTATTGCCCTTTTGTTTTATTGCCATAATTGAGTTTTCTTCTAAATGACTATAAACTCTGTTGGCATCAGTTCCAGTGTATAGTTTATAAGTTGTCAGAAGGCAAGTTATTGGTCTATAATTTTTAGGGTAACTTGCAGGTTCACTCACTTAATTAGGAGCATTGTTTTTCTTGTTGTTAACCATGTTGTTGTCTGTTCGGGGTGCACATATAAATAATTCTTACTCATGGTTAAAGCTTTGTGCAAAGGTGTTAATACTTTTAACCAAAAGTTAGGTACTGCATCTGGGCCTGAAGTTTTCCAATTAGAGGCTTTTCTTAAGTTTGTTTCCATCCCTCTAGTTGTTACTTCATCCCATTTCATATCCTGTACCTTTAAACTTCTTATGAGGGAGCTTTGGTGGTACCTAAAATCAGTGTTCCTTCAACATCGCCACACTATGGAGTTCCCTGTTCCATTACTTCCTTGTCTCAAGCTTCATTGGTAGATTCAAAAACATTCTCTCAATCCAGGCCTTCCCTTTCAGGCTCCATTTCTTTCTCAGGAACTGTTCAAGGACACCTCAGACTTGAGCTGGGGCTTTCTTGTGGCCTTCTAAAGGTCCAGGATCTCTGGTAACCTCGCCAGAGGTCAGGTCATATCAACATAAAAGAGGTGAGAGCACTGCTTATGACTCTGCAAGCTTTTCATTCCCTTTTCCATCGCAGTCCCTTCAAAGTCTTTACAGACAATACCACTGTGATGTAGTACAACAAGCAGGGGGGTATGAGGGCCTATCTGATTAGCTAGATCCCATGCCTGAAGAGATAATCTGCCGTCAAGTATCAAGTGATTTTTAAAGTGTTTTACATTGCTTTAGAGCACAATCTAGTGTCAGACCCATTTATTAAGTCCAGAACACAGGCTCGCAAATGAATGCTTTACAGAAATGTGTTTCTAGACATAGTCCATTAGGGGGATATTCTTCAGATAGATCTTTTTTGCCTCCCCTATCAAAGGTTCATAGGTAGGTACTAGGCTATTGGCCCAAGGGCCTACGTAAGCCTAACCAACAAGGTTCCCTGGCTTACGCCACCCAAGAAAATTATTTTCCTGTGCCACTGTCGAGCAGAGACACAGAAGTGATCCCTGGGGTGTAGTTCCTATTTCCCATCCACTCATCAAGATTTTTTCTGAAGAGTGCTAATGAAGAACTTTGCTTGACATAGATGGGTAGCCTGTTCCAGAGTATGGGAAGTCTCTGGGACAGGAATCTATCCCTCCAGCATATCCTGTTTATTGTGGTGACAAGGTTTAGGTCCCTAGAGCATGTAGCTTGGAGGGATTGGGATTTCTTTAGGTGTAGCATGTCCAACAGCTCTGGGTTTGACATAGCTTTATATGTTAGGCAGAGATCACCTCGGAGTAGGCAATATGCTATGGAGTAAAGCTGGAGTTTTTTGAGGTGGTCAGTGTAGGGCATTTGTTTGAGGCTAGTAATCATCTTTGTGAGGTACTTCTGTGGCCTTTCCAGCTGCTGCAGATGTCTTGTGAGGTACATTCCAAAAGGGGCATTGTACTCTATAATGGGTCTAATGAGTGTCGAGTAGAGGGGAACAATGACCTCTTTTTTCCTGGATGAGAACCCTTTTATGATGAGGTGTGCCACGTCGGACTTCCTGACTACTGTGGTGATGTGGCTATCAAAGGAGAGACTACTGTTTACCTGGGTCCCAAGGTCTCTAATCACACATTTGATGTTAAGTAGATTGCTGCCTATGTGGTAGTTCATGGGTACAGAGTTTTTACCAAAGGGGATGACACTGCACTTTTTGGCATTGAGCTTGAGGCCATGGCTCTGACACCAGGCATCTGTCTCAGCGAGGCCCTTCTGTAGGATGTCCACATCATTTGGGAACTTTACTATGGCTCCTAGTTTGCAGTCATCTGCGAACTTCATTAGCCAGAGGCCTTCTGTGTTAGCCTGTACTTCAGAGAAGTAGATACCAAACAGAAGAGGTCCCATGATGGAATCCTGTGGCTCTCCACTTGTCACTGCTTTGAGGTCAGATTTGGAGTTTGCAACTTTTGCAGTGTGGGTTCTGTCAGTGAGCCAGTTGGCAACCCATCTTGTGACTTTGGGATTTATACCTAGTTTAGTGAGTTTAGCTATAATTCCAGAATGGGGGATTGTGTCGAAAGTCTTGGCGCAGTCAAGATAGGCTGTGTGAACCACCTTACCCTCATCTACAACTTTGGTGACTGCCTCAAAGAAGTCGATCAGGTTCAGGAGGCATGATCTGCCTTTCACAAACCCGAACTGGGTGGGATCCAGAGTTTGGAGGTTACCAATGTCTTTGTTTATGAGTTCCATGATGATACGTTCCATAGCCTTGCGGACCAGGCTCATCAGGGTAATAGGTCGATAGTTCCCAGGATCAGTGGTGACTCCCCCTTTGTGGAGTGGGATAACTGTTGCTGTGCACCATTCAGTGGGCACAAAGCCTGATGCAAGGCTATTATTGAATATGTTGCTTAAGTGAGTAACCAGTTTGTCCTGAAGTTCGTGTAAAATGCAGCCTGGGATGTTGTCCGGTCCCATGGATGCTGTGTTTTTGGCTTTATAGAGTGCAGCTTTTACCTATGTAGTTGTGATTACAGGGACTCTGCAAACAACAAACAACTTTCTCTAATCTATTCAAGAGTACCAAGTCATCTTACTTGGAAAGTGGATACCCTGCCTTTTCCTTTGAAGGGAATGTTTCTGCATACTTCCCCTCCTTCCTGTGTTGCCACAAGATCTACACAAAATCAGGAAGGACTCCTTCAAAATCTTGCTAGCAAATCCCTTTTCATTCAGACAACATTGGCTCCCCTTCTTTGTAATTTGGCTAGTGACAATCACCACAAGTTACCTCACCGGGTGGATCTTCTCACACAAGACAAGGGATCTGTTATCCATCCTCACCTGTCAAATCTTCAAATGACACTGTGAGTGATAGGGTTTTGATTCCTTTTAGGCATCTCTTTTGTGAGGATTTGCTATCGGTTCTGCAGAAGGCCAAGAAACACACACCAGAAAATCATATATGTCCAAATGGAAAAGATTTTCTGTTTGTTGCCTCTCTTGGCATCGCAATTCACTAGCAGTGGGGGTTCCTCTGGTTCTCTCTTATTTGTGTGACCTGCTCTATGCTGGGTTGGCATATTTTTCAGTTAAGGCTTGTCTTCATGTTGAAGTTAAAGCTTCAATTTCTACTTTTCTGCCTTTGAATCCTCCTTTGGCCTCTCAATGTGAGGTCAAGCAATTTATTAAAGGTGTCCAACATATCAGGCTTCCCTTCCAGAAAGTCTATCTTGCCTTCTTGGGGTCTCAAGTTTGTACTTAGAAAAATTGACTTGGGCTCTTTTTGAACCTTCTGCTTTAGCTTCCATGCAATATTGTACTTGGTAGACGGTTCTTGTGTTAGCTCTTACTTCAGCCAAGAGAGTGTCTGAACTTCATGCTCTCATGGCTATTCCTCCTTTTTTATTTTTTTCACAGAGACAGGGTGTTTCTTCAAATTAATCCTCCTTTTATGCCCAAGGTGGTTAATGAGTTGTGCCTTAATCAGTCTATTCATCTTCCCTTCCTTTGTTCTTTCTCCATAGTCACCAGTGAGAAGGTCCTTCACAACTTTGATCTGCATAGATAGCTCAGGTATTATTTGGATAAAACAAAGGCAATTCACAAATCTGAGCAGCTTTCCATTTCTTTTCATCCCACTTTGGGTTTGGCTGTTTCCAAGAAAACCATCTCATCTGGGATATCTAAGGACATCTCCTTTTGTTATTCCTTTCATGCCAGATGTCTTTCTTCATCTGTAAAGGCACATTCTACTAGGACAGTTGCCTCCTGTGGTGCCTTTTCAAGGGTTTGATCACCAGTTCCATCCTTGAGGCTGCTACTTAGCCCTCTGTTCATACTTTCATTAAACATTATAAACTGGATGTTATTTCCAGGGCCAGAACAGGTTTTACCAGGGCTATTCTGCATGGATTTATAGAGAGATATTCTCTGTCTTCCTCCTCCCAGCCTTTTTCTTAGCTCTTGTATTCTCCCTTATGTAAAGAATACAGCAACAGTGATATGGAAGGACATAGTACCATTGTGTAAAATCTTACCATATCAATAGATATCCTTGTCTTCACTGTTGCAGTATTCAAATCCTTCCTCCATCCCTCTCTTTCCTAGCTCTTATCCCTGTGATTTTGTTGCCCTCCTAGCCAAGGGGTCCTTGCTTTCTCTTTCCTTATGTCTTTTTTCCCTCTGGATATGCATGTTATCGTTTGTCCCTGAGGGTATTCTTTTCCTCCTGGTCAAATCTGTGCTGAGTGGTTGTGTCCATACATCAGCTTTATGCCCTATTCCTTATGTAGGGAGCATACATGTTGCATAGAGCACCTATAAAATCTAAAGGGTTTAGTATACTGGCCGGACATTTGGCTATCCTTAGCACGGATCCTATTTCTGCAACAGTGAAGAAAAGGACATCTACTGTTATGGTAGGATTTCACACAACTGTACTAATCATGTCCCCTCCCTGTGCTTTATTATTTTACATTTTGCTTAGTACTTTTTCAATACAGTCTAATTTAATTTTAGTATCTGAAGTTATCTGGAACTTCCTATTACAAATTAACTCCACTTTTGTGGATCTAAACTTTTTTGCATAAGATTGTGTAAATATATCTAAAGTCTGCTGTGTATGAGTAAAATTAGGATCCACATGTATTTTAGCTGTTTAGATTTTCTTGCCCTTTCTACATCTTATACAGCTACAAAATAGTTCATTATTACGTTAAGTTCTTGCATATGAATTTTCTTTAAGTTTTTTCCTGATTTTGTTTCATAATACATTAAATCTGTTTGTCTAGTCTATTCATTTTGGTTGTCAAAGTTGTAGGTCTCATCTTAATTAAGTATCTTGTTATATTGCAAATATATCCTCATGAGCCTGTCCATCTAGATCTTGAGGCTTGTTTTTCTGCATTCAAGCAATTTTCCTTTTTAAACCACATTTCTCTAGTCTTTCCACTGAATGCATCCCTCCAATTAATTTTACTCTGTTTTGTTGTTATTAATCTTCTGTGCATTGCCTTAGGTTTCAGTCTCGCAGTATTATCTTGCAGTGGTTTAACCTTTATAGCTCTATGGTCACAGTCCATCAAAGGGGGTAAAACTTCACATGAAGTTATAATATAATTATTTTCTTTCAAGTGTTCCAAGCAAGAAATGCATCAATGGTGGTCTATATTTTTCAACAGAAGCAATCTTTTCCAAGGTTGTCTTTATTGATACTAGAATTACAAGTCTCATAACTCTTTAATCCATATTATCACATCTCCACCTTCATCTTTTTTTTTGTAGTGCCTGTTACAGTAAAATAATTTATAGTCTGGCAAAACCGGTTTCCAATCATTGTTCTTTTATCAAGTTTCACAAATAACAACAGCATCCTTGAGTGCAACAATTTTTCCAATAAAACAACTTTATTACAAATGTTCTTTGCATTAACAGCCAACATAGACAAATCCAAGTTTGCTTTCTGTAAACAGTTACAATTCTCACAGGGCAATAATTATGTCTTGTGTTCGTCAAATATTGTCATATAAATATATATATATATATATATATATATATATATATATATATATATATATATATATATATGGGTCTACCTGATAACACCGACACGCCAAAACACCGACAACGAAATAACCGACACGACAAAACTGAAAGTTCAAAAACACGAAACTTCACATGCCCGACAAACCACAATCCCGACAATCAACAAAACAAATAACTTTCCCGAAAAACACACACACAACACAAGCACACCTAAAACCTTACAAACCTACATTAAACCTTACACCCTACACACCTATATATGCACTAACCTAACCCAAACCCCAACCCTAAGGTCCATCACTATCGCACACTTACCTTACCCACACCCTAACCCTAACTCAGTTAATCTGCCCCTAACCCTTAAGTCTTTCACTATCGCACACTTACCTTACCCGCACCCTAACCCTAACTCACTTAACCCGCCCTTAAACCTAGAGTCCGTCACTATCGCACACTTACCTCACTCGCACCCTACTCTAACGTCCATGCCTATCACACACTTACCTTAACATGTCGGTATTCTCAGCATCAGGATTCTCAACTGTTGGTCTTCTCTGTTGTCGATCTTCTGGTGTCGGTTATCTCGCTGTTGGTCATTTGCAGTTTCGGTTAATTCAGGTAGATTTAAAAAGTGCACTGATTTTTGGGGCCTTTGTCCCCCTAATATTTATGGCTTTGTCCAGACTTCTTGCTGTAAGAGTTTGAGCAGTATGATTATACATATATATCTATATACATATATAGATAGATAGATATACACACTCCTATATACGTAGCCAACTTATTTAATGAACCTATTGTTAGTTGCAAAGAAAAAAAATAAAAGAAACAAAAGTGCATATACAAATAGTCATGAAATTCACAGAAATTAGAGCAAAAAGTAAATTAAGTTGAATTGCACTAGGAAAACATGCAAACAATAAAGCAATGTTAACAGAAGTGTACTGAGCCTTGTGAAAAGGGGGGCATTTCATAAAGTAGTTATTTTGACCCACCATGTGAGTCATCCAAGTCACACTAAGATGCTAAATGTGTTTCTGAATTGCATGTAATAGTTTGGGCTCATCACCTAATCTAACACGGTTGTAGGAGAGCTGGTTTATCCTGGCACTGAAAGGGGTACAAAATATAGAAATCCTTAATGTTATTGACAGCTCATCGCTGAATGCACACACAAACATGACTAATACACCTGTGGTAAATTCTAAAAGATAACTATTTCTCATATTGCACATTTTTGTGGGAGTAAACCGACACATCTATAAAAATTCATGCAGACAGAGGGAAGACATGTACACTGCACAGTCCCTAATGGAGTACCAAACTACAGAACTAAGAATTGTGAGGTGATTGTGCTAATCATCATGGAAACCATTTGAGAAAAATGTTTTCATAAAATGTAACAAAACAAGACTGACTCATGATAAAGTGATTGTGCATAATAAGTAAGAGTTGTTAATATCACTTTTTTTGTTCCTTGCCATTTGCATGACTCAGATTTTTGATATTGAGAGATTTAAATTTGTTATAGGACTTTGGAAATTTATTTCACTTGTAATAAAGTATATTTATACTGGCACACTACCAGAGTGGTTTGTTGCTAAATGTCTCATCATATTTGTTTCTAGTAGTAATTGCTGAATCTAAATACTTAGGAGGGAGCAGAACTCTATTGCATAAGTAGCTACCAAGGCTGCACCAGGACAATTATTATAAGTAAATTTTGAGTTCATCATAGAAATTGAGTAGGTCTGTCTGTCTTAAATCCATAAATTTAGAGGAGTTTAAAGAAAGATGTCATACGTTTGTGGTTAGATTTAACTAAGGATAGAGATAGCAAAGGAATAGTACATGTAGTGGTTATGTTGGTTCTGTTAGGATTAAGGCTAGAATGTCCTGCCCTTAGCAGGTTTAGTATTTGTTCTAATTTCTAACATTACATGTATATTTAAAAGCAAATTTTATAGTATTCCTATTATATGTATTAAGAGATGTGTGATTAGTTGTTTTTGTACTCACTGACTGTTTTACAAGATTTAATGAAGCTTATTTGGTGTATGCACTGTTTTCTTATGAAGTCTTAACTTTTGTTAAAGATGAAAGTGCTTAAGTAAAATACAAGATTGCTGTTTTTGTCTGTTTGTTGAGGTATACTACTTTTGCATTAATATGTCAATCTTGGTTGGTTTCCTTCTTCTTTATTTCTGCTCTAGAAAATTACCATCTGTTAAGTCTAAAAGCTGCCAACGTACCCAACTTTGGAAGTGTAGGTGCACCAGATAATTATTAGATAATAGTTGAAATTGCCTACAGTGTAGATACTCTTTTTATCTATAGTTTGGTGATTACTTTTAGGAATCCCTTGTGATCATTTGGGGATACAGGTGGTGATAGTGTTTTGTTCAGCAAGAGTTATAGTTTAATGAATTCGATTTGGAAAGCTCTGGAAATCTGCTTAGGAAGGATACGTTCTGACAAGCATGGAAACACCAGCATAGTTGCCTTAGGTCTGAATCATGGAAAGTTCAAAATCCAGGTATGGAAAGAGTGCTAGCCCTACAGTGAAGCCAATTCTCAGTTACAGTATTGGCACAGATGTATTCAAATTTCAGGCTGATATCCAGCAAATTTTTATTAAGACCCCTGGCACTGACAAGAGCCACCTTGATATAGTCTGATTTTTGGAGTTTGAATTTAGTATATTTATCTCTGTTACACTGGGATATTTAGCAGCCGTACTCTGCCTAAAAAGGCACTTTGGTGGCAGCAAAGCCTATAGCTAGTACACAGAGGCCATGAAATAAGAGGTGCAGGTCACTCTGTCTAACATTTCATCCCAAGCTGACACACTTACCCCCCCCCCCCACCGAATGACATCAGCTACTTACTTGTTGAAACCAATTGTATTTTCTTTATATTTAAGTGTCATTCTGAGTAAAGGTGAGTAAACTGTTTACTTTGGTGTGAATTTCAGCAAAGTATGCAACAAGATTAATAATCATATACTGTCTAATCAAATAAACATTAGCAAGAAATATTAGGTTTCATGAACAACAAAAGAAGTATAATCTGATGAGAAAAGACCAAATGCAAAGCATGAGAACTGTTATTGGAATGAAAAGAAACTAAGATACATGGCAAAGAGTTTAAGATTAAGTAAAGTGGGGATAGAAAAGCTCAAGCATGCTAATCAGCCACTGAGCAGCTGTGTAGCTATAGGCAACTTTGCTGCTGTCACAACATTCTGAAATGATGGATTGTAAATAAACATATGTACCATCTCGGATCAGAGAATGTTACAGTTCATTACTGAAACAGGAAAGGAAAGAAAATGAAATGGTGGTATATTACAGAAGACAGAAGAATTGTAAATTAAATTAATTTAAACAGCCAGTATTTTGCAGAAAATGATCAGCTAAAAATAGTATTATAATATTATACAGTGGTGGCTTTTATAAGTACAATTATTAAATACTGACAGTAAGAAAAAAAAACCATAGATATTACATCCATGTTTAGTATTGCTTTGCGATTACATAGAGAGAATATCAGTATAAGCAGTACTGATTTCACATTTTCTAACATCAAGGTAAGGATGAAAACCAGACCAAAATAAAATACTTGTAGGAAAGTACTGACCCATATTTAGTAAAAGACAGGTAGTAGAGCATGGGCCAAATATGTGAATAATGAAATACCATAAATATGGTTTCAATCATAAAAATAAATTATTTCAGTTATAAAAATGAAAACCAAGCAGATATGTGGTATTGTCATGACAAAAGGCATCAGTAATTGCATTTAGGACATTTTAATTTT